>NC_092838.1:7431737-7656737 GCF_039878825.1 Excalfactoria chinensis | reverse complement strand
GGAAACTGGTGTGCTGGTCTCCCATTGTCTGTCCTTCCCATAGGCAGCTTCTTCAGTGTCTGTTCGCATCCAAGAGCAGAGAAGGAAGGAAGGAAAGAAAACTGCAGGTTTGTAGTCCTTAGGAATGACAGCAACATCCGTGTAGGTCTGTGATCACCTGGCAGTTCTGATGGTTGAGATGAACCCAATGTGTTTCATCATGCACGCTACCAGAATCATTTCACTTCTCTACGTGGGTTTCCATTATATTGTAAATTAGTGGGAGGAGACCTAAAGATGAGGGATTAAATTCTGCATTCTTGCAGTTCACAGTAAACTTTATTCTAAAAGATGCTTTGATCCTTACAAGAAGGTGAAAAAATAGACCTCAATGTGTGCCAGCAATGGTGGCAAGATGCTGTCTCATGCTTGTGTATTTATTGATGAGTTGGCTCAAGAGTAAGTGAAATCATAGAATCATATGATTATCTACTGTATGATTATCTAATGTATCATATGAATATCTAATGTAACAAACTAAAAAAAGATTTTAAAAAAAATACAATGAGGGTATTTTTCCCAATTATTTGGAATTGTAATTTAACTTTCATTGCAGACCATGCAGCAAAGATGCAGATTTAATATTTTTATGAAGTCTCAGATTCACCTCTCTAAAGTGTCCTGCACTGCTCTGTCTTTGATTGTCTTTAATTGCATGCAGGCTATTTATTAGCTACGTATTTGACTAAAAAGTTATGTTTTTAAGCTAGAATTTTCTTTTACTCCTTGGAAGAGCTACTTGTCTTCAGTATGAACTGCTGTTGTGTTGCATTGCTCTTCCTGATTTTTTTGCCAGTTTGTCATGTTCTTTTTGCTGCATTTTTTTTCGGCTTTACAGTGCAGATGCATGAGGGAAAAAAGGAGGTTGCACCGAGGATTTCTTCTCTAAAGCAGAGCTGAAATACCAGTTTGGTAGGCAGAAGGGATTGAAGAAAAAAAAAAAAGAACAACCTTGTTTCAGTTTGAAGGTAAGATATTGAGTGGGAGGTGAGATGAGAAGGGAGACAGTGATTTTGGGAGGTCTTTGAAGAATTTATGGAAGTAGTATCAAAAACAATCTTGTTACCAGTATCATAAAAGTTTGTTGTAATGCATTAATTCTTGCTAAAAGGCATAAGCTTCCTCTCACTGTAACGTGGGCCTTATTCGAAGTCTTTCCAGACTGGAACTCAAGTCCTTACAATACATAACTTTATTCACATGGAGATGGAGATGTTTGGCTTTTGTCTGAAAGGGAATTTGTTTTCTGGCAATTTTTATGACTCTCTGACACTTCCCCTGTGCTCAGCATAACAAGAATTGTCTTGAAGCACTGTATGAAGAGCACAAGCAGACTAGCATCAGAAAAGGCCTATGAAGGCATTTCCTAAGAGTAAAAAGGCTAAAATCCATCAGCTAGTCTGTATTTTCATACTCGGAAAATAAAGGGTTTTATTTCATGCTGCTTTGTCTTTAAATATGTGGATATGTACCCTATATCCACACAATGGATGATTCTGATGCAATGTCAGTGTCGTATGACAGAGAAGTGTTCCTTCTGTATCCCATGAGGCAGGTTGACTTGTTGTAGGGTCCTGTTTCCAAGAGATTTATAGCTGAATAACTAAGCTGTGGAAAAGCTCGTTGTGTTTAAAGTAGTTTAGAATACTCCTGTCTGCTTCTCAGTACTGCATATGGACTAGTTTAGCCTGCTTTCTGTTAGCTTTGATTTACCCACGTATTGCACTGGAAGCCTGCATGCCTGACCAATTTAATGATTCCATTGTTTAGCAAAAGACTTGTAAGTAAATAGAAAAACTGTTAAATAAAACATAAATGAATGCAAAAATAGTCATTTAATGGACATTATGAAAGGACACTAAAAACCAAACAGTCCAGTCCAATGGATGATGTATTACATCTAAACAAATATGACAACTAATTAAAGATGAGATTCTGCCTTTTAGATGACAGGCCTTATAAAATGAACAGCTAGGTTATGTTCAGGGAAAAGAGCTACATTTCGCAAATGTCAGGCAGACAGCTCAGTAAGCAAAAAAGCTCAGTTATCCAATTAAAATAAATGTGCAGTGTTCTCAGTATAAAGAGCTAAAGCATCCTTATGCCGAGGAGTTAAGATCCTGAAATGTAAGTGGAGCAAAAAGCACTCTTTATAAAGATTAATGAAATCTATCAAGATTAACATTTTGCATGCTGACAAATTCATATAGTAATGTGTTTCAATTCTGGAAATTGGAAATGTTAGACTAAGATCAGTGCCAATTTAAACCCCAGGTAACCCCAAATATTGAATAGAATTCATTATTTGCAACCACAATGGACTAATAAACTTGCCCTGATGGCTTCTGTGGGAAATAGGTGCCTACAGAAGCTGCTATCTTATTTCCTGTGATTCTGTCTGATACCTCATGTAAAATGTAATAACGAGTTGCACAAATGTAATTTAGGGTAAATGTCTTCATCTAAAAGAAATTCCTGATTTATTCAGGAGTAATTCCTGTCCTAAGAAAGATTAAGGGTGTTTTGGAAAATAATCTTGACCACAAAGTTTCAAGACCGCCAGTGGGTGACATAGGTTAACCTAATTTGTCAGTGGTGGTGTGTTCCAGCAAAGGGAGGTTACTGAGAAGCCAGTGGTGCAAGGGGATTTCAGTAACAAATGAGCATCTCTTCTCAGAAATTAAAAAGAGGCATCAAGGATCATTCTCATAAAGCTCCCTTCCTGTAATCCAATATTAGATATATCCCTTCTTCACTGATTTTGTAGCCATCGGTAGGTTTCTGCTAGTCTCACACAAAGTCACAATAGAGAAAAGACAGCTGATTCCAAATATTTATTAATATTTGAGGGTAAATTTCAATATAGAGCCTAAAATATCATGGCTGCTTCCTGTGACAGTCTTTTTTACAGCAACCTTTATCCCTCTTAAACCAGCCTCTATTTAGCTTAAACCAGCCTCTATTTAGTGGCAAGTATGCCCAGACCACAGGAGACAGCTGTGGGTCATGAGTAACAAAAACTGATCTGGGAACCTCCTAATGCACAGGAGGAAAAAAGCACGTGAGCACAGATTCCTCTTGAACATGGATCCAAGAGATATGATTTGCAGTCAGTTAATAGTTTGCTTGGTGACCCTTCCTAAGACATTTCCCCAGGTAATTTCACAGCCTCCAAAACAAGAACTTCCAGGGCTGGAAGATCAGAACCACACACAAAGATCTTCAATTCAAACCACATGCAGCAGAATTAATGTGGAGTTTAAGAATGTTCTGGGCTTGCCCAGAAAGATCTGGAGCCCCGTTGCTCCATAGTTAGAAAGTAAAGTTGTTTCAGGTAAAAAAAAAAAAAAAATAAAAAAAAATAAAAAAAAAAATAAAAAAAATCCTGGGGAGCTGAAAAGCAGCTTTTATTGGAGTTCTCATATGCTGAGAGAGAAATGTGCATGTTGCCGAAGACAGTAAATTCTGCTGTACAGATGAGAAATTCTTATGGGATGACTCTGGATTCTGTTGGATGTCTTCTTTTATTCTTTATTTCTTGCTTTTCTTTTTCTTTTTCTTTTCCTTTTCTTTTTCTTTTTCTTTTCCTTTTCTTTTTCTTTTTTTTTCTTTTTCTTTTTCTTTTTTTTTTCTTTTTCTTTTTCTTTTTTTTAATTGGAGCACTGAGATTAAGGAGAAGGCATGCATCACCACAGAGTGTTGTGTCAGTCATCCAGTGTGAATCCAGTCTGAAGTCTCTTGTATGGGGAAAATGAGAAGTGACAACATGAATATGATAAGCAGAGGCACATGGCCTACTTTTTTATAATCTTCTTTTATAGCTTTACTCCCAGTGGCTTTGAGGGGAAGTGAAGTTGTTGTTGGCTTTTTTTTTTTTTTTTTTTTTTTGCCCAGTGCCAAATTAATGAAAATACATTTAAATTTGTGCTCTCATTGAGTTCTCAGTTTCTTTCTTATTTGGTCATTCTGCATCATGGCACCTCTGTAGAGTTTTACAGCTTTGTAGAGCCTTCCACAGAATGTGAGATGAGAAAAGAGAGTATCATCCCCAAAACACCCGGAGAAACAGATCCCCCATAAAATGAATTATCATAAGACAACTGGAGATTTGTGGAAGCAGCAATCGAGTATCTTACTCCCACTGAAGGTCAGAAGGAATTAGGTACCATCAATTACAGCTGCAGCAGACGTAGCTGAGTCAGCTGTAGTGTTTCCCATTGATCTGTCCAAATCCAGTGGGAGCTCATCAGAACTTTTCATCATTCCAGCAACCTACAGTCAGGACTAGTGGAAATTCCTCATATACTGGTTGCATTATATTACGAATCTTCTGGTATTTTCAGTTTCTTCCGTATAAAGCACACTCAGCATTTTAAGGAGCTGATATTTCCTAAAAACATATGGTCCAACTTTGGCAGACTTGTTTGCCTACACTTGCCTGGAGATTTGACAAAAAAACTACTTGAAAATTATTTTTTTACCTCAAAATTTATGCACTTTTTTTCCCAAATTGGAAAGTTCTTATTCACCCCAATTTCATTTCTAAACTAAAACTTCATTCTGTTCAAAGTTAAAAGACAATGTGCAATGGGTAGCAATTTTTTTATTTGTGTTTGGACTGTGTGGTTAACATCTTTTAGAGCCAGAAGTGATGTAACTTTATTATGTCTGCTTGCTTTAGCAGCTTGCTGCTTTTCTCTCTCATGCACTAATCAAACTCTAATGATAAGCCTTCACATAGCTGTGAATATCTCCTAGCTTCATATCAATGTTAAGAAAGGATATTCTGAGACTAATTTGATATTTTTTTTCTCCTAATCTAACTTTTTTCTTTGCTTTTCCTCTTCAGTGCGCAAAAAGTTGTAATGTAAAGGGTAGATGACGTATATACTGTTAGCCAAATAATCTCTTTGAGGAGCAATCTGGATTGTTTTCTTCTTACTCATTTCCAGACTTAAAGTTTAAAAAGGAGAGAGGTGCTATGGGGGATGGAAAAAGAGTAAATATGTTGGTGTGCCAGTTTGCTGAGGGAACTTAACAGTGAGACAACAGAGGGCACGTATCTGAGTGTGCAGAACCAAGGGATTTTAGACAACTTTAAGGCTGCTAAATTCGTTTCATTTCTGGTGCTTGTGATCATTCTGCAGAAAACCAGATGTCATTAAAAGAGAAAAGTGTCAGTTATTTTCTAGTAAGCATGCAACATTACCGATAGTGTATTTTAATCAGAAAATAGACAGTGGTGTACATTTATTAATTATTAATCAAAATTACGGAGATAAACATTTTAGAATAACCAAGTAAAAGTCCGCTGTTGGATAGATGTGTATATTTTCATTTATCACAAGCTAATTATATTTTGATTCCTGCTCACCACATTTCATTGATATTAGGAGCCATATAATTAACTGCATTAAATGTAGTTTTATTGTTAGAATGAAAATAGCATTTTGAAATCACTGAATTCATTTAATTATTGATTGAAAATTCCACCAAAGCAGAAGAATCCACGGCTGCTCTCCTCCTCTTCCTTCTGGGCACACAACAGGAAGAGTGTCTGAGCTTTTACAGCAAGAAGGCTTTGGGATGCTGTGGGTTAGTACTGATTAAGCCCAGACTTGAGTTAGATTGGTGGTCTTCAGTAAAAGCTGGGCTAAAGTTTCTGGCTGATGGCTTAAAGAAAACAGTTGTGCATTAAATAGCTAACGTGATAAAAGAATAAATATATAAATATACAAAGTAAAAGATGCAAATGCAACCATCATTATTAAAACATCATCGTGCATTTCCTGAAAAAAAAAAAAAAAAAAAAAAAAAAGCTATCAGTTATGTCTTGTAACGCTGATTAGTGGTAGTCACAATCCAACATGTAGGCACAGGCTGCATACCTGTAGGAGTTTGAATACTTTGCATACTTTTCTGCAGTCTAGATGTAAGGTCATAATGACAGCTGCTAAAACATGGAACAAAGCCATGGTAATGCACTGCAGCCTGTCCTGACAAATTAATATGCCATAGTTCAGACAGTGGGATTAGTGCTCTTTTCCTGTCCGCAGTGCAAGTCATTCTTCAAGCATTCAGTGGAGTCAGGCACTGAGGGTGACCCAGTCTGTTCTCCCTTATTTCTGCATATGGGAATTATCTTTTAGCCCTCAAAGATTAATCTGACCTTGAAGAAAATACACAGTGGAGGACTTTCATTCCTATAGAATGAACAGAATAGATGAAGATGTTTTCTTTGTTTGTTAGTTTTTGTGTGCTTATGCTTTCCTGAACATTTTGTATAGTAATACCCTAGGTATGGTTTTTAAGGGCAATTGAAAACCAAGCTTTTCTGTAATCTGGACTGCAAATGCAAAGCCATTAATTCTTTTATGAGTTTGTTCATAATGTGGAAAAAAAATTAATGACTTAGGCCAGATGAAATTGGTAGTCTTGGTGAGAGAGGCTTAGAAATTTTGCTCTTCAGCCACTTGTACTTATATCCACCTAACTAGACGAATCACCAGTAGCTTGTAAAACACCTGTAGGACATTCCTTCCTTTTACAAAAGAAGCATGTCCTAAAAAGTAATAGGAAACAATAACAGAAGTTTTGCTGTTAGGTGTTAAACCATGCCCTCATTTACAAATGGCCATGTCTTTCAGAAAGATTAACTTAAACTCAGAGAACCTCAAAATGAGCCATGCAGACTTTTGCAAAATGTCCTTATAATGGGCATTATAAAACATTTGGGCCTTTCCTCTTTACGTGGAGTTTCTGTAACTAAGATGTATTTAATTGAAATATTTCTGAAGTTTAAAAGACTGCTGTTGAAGTTTACCAATTGTAATTGGGCTGTTTTCAGTAGGAATTGCATTCCAACAGTGCATCTTATGAAGGTTTTCTGACGTCTTATTTTAATATTTGGTCCAGGAGAAGCTGTTTGCTTAAATAACAACTCAGTGGGGTTTTTGTTGGTTTTTCTTTTAAAGACTCTTTTTTTCTAATACTAAACTAGGGGAGACTGAGAGGATCAAACAGCAAGTAAGGATGTAAAAAACATAACAGAGTCTGAAGTTAGGAAGGAAAAAAATAGGCAACAAAACAAATAAAAGACCAATGAAATCCTCACAGATTCATGCTCACCCGGTACTACTATGTTGACTGTGTGAAACAGTTATGTTTCAAGAAAGACCTGAAGATAGGGGCTGTATGTGCAGCAGAGCAGCTCACCACTGCACTTGTGGTGCAGCTCTTTCTTGAGAGTTTCTTTGACCTATGCTGAAAAGCATAATCCAAAGCTGAATGAAAATGTGAACCCCTCCTTAACAACCTTCTCTTCCAAGGCAAAGTTCATTTGTGCTGTAAAAAACACAAAGGCAGCTGCATTTCAGTTTTTGTAGCCAAGACATGTCCCAAACCTCATCAGCCTGCTTTTAAGGCCTTTGTTATTAGCCCCGACTGATTTATAGTACTGTGACAAGCATAAGTTTTCTCCTTATTCAGCATGAAATTAACTTGACATGTTCAAAGAAGCAAAGCTATCAAGCTAGGATCATTATCAGTGTTAGCTTCTTCGGGGGAATCTTCACAGCCAAACACTAAACCATCATCTGTACATGCAACTGCTCCCAAGAGCACCCCCGGCACTGCAGCGGTCGTTCCACACATGCTCAGGAGCAGGCAGGCTCTGGCTGCCCTTGCAAAGGGGTGACATAAGCAAAAAGTGTTCTTCAGCCTTCCCCCTGCCTTTCCACAGTAGCCCTATAGTTGTCACAATCCAGCCCTAATGCATTGTTTTAAATATGCTTGTAATGAGTAAATGCATTCCCAGCCATTTGGATCTGGTATTTTAAATGTTTAAATGCCTTTTGGGAAGCTTTTAGGCTGAAACGTTGTTAAGACACTGAAATATTAGTAAATCTTGCAAACGACACAAGTTGTAATGTTCCTCATTTCTGTGGTGCTGCATGCTGCGCTAATGACCCGGTGACTGGATTTTCTGCTTTTGAAAGCAGAACTACATGCTGTAAAACTTTCATCTAAGTTGAGCTGCCTCTCTGTAATGAATTTTTTATTTGTTTACTTATTGTTTCGCTAGAATTTAAAAGTAGCAATTAAAAAAAAACACACACACAAAAAACTTGCAAACCCTCACCCTGAATGAGGAACTTGCCTTCATTTGAAGTGTAATATAAAGGCAATGGCAAATCAGTAAAGTCAGAAGAAGAAAAATGCATAAATCTGCTTAGTACTTAAGATGATAAGAAATACATAATTCATGTGATGATGTGTATATATATCCACACCAGCCACACAAATACGTTTGCCACGCAGCTGTGCCTGTGCACGGCTCTGCATGAACACAATGTGCTGTCAGTTGGTGTGCAATTCCTGATATCATTGGAACTCGAGATCAGGCCCAGCTTGGCTTAATCACATAAATCAGATCAAAATATTGGTCAACATATTTGGCCACGCAGGCATAGAATGTGCAATTCACTCATTAATTGATTCTGTTCTTAGTCATTGTGGAGATTAGTGTTTTGGCTCTTACAATGGATTAGAAGAATATACAGTTGAGCTATATTTGGTTTTGCCTTATTTAGAACCAACTCAGCTTAGGAGTGTTAGGTAGTTGGTAAAGGTTTGTGCAGAGATTAAATATATGGCTATTCCCCCATTCTGTCACAAATCAGCTGTTTTTTTCTGCTAGTCAGAGTGTTGTCACCAACAGCCATAGAACCATAGAACATAGCTGAAAGGGACCAGGGAACATGAGCTGAAAGGGACCAGGGTGATCACCAAGTCCTGCCCATGGCCCCAACATGTTTTGATCCCACCCCTTCCCTGACCCTGCCCTTCTGCATGTCACTGGGAGCATAATGAGCCTGGAGCCAGGCTCAGAGCGATGGCACTGGGAGAGCTGGTGGGAGGGAGAAGCTCCAGTGCAAAGGGAGAAATAAGCAGTCGATAGCTGGGGAGAGGCAGGAGTTTTCTGCAGACAAAAATGGATGCAGCACAGACCTGAACCCCAGGTATTTTCTCGTGGCATTCAGCTTAACCGTAAAATGAAGCAACAGAAAAACTCTCTCCATCCTCTCTTAATTCCAGAATTTCACAAGAGAGCTCCAGAACAGGAGAGAATAGTGTGTTTTGAGAACTGTAGGTTCTTATTATGCTAAAATCATACCATCTAAAATCCAATTCAGTTCTTGCTATAAATAAATATAATGAAGAATTTATTGATATTTCCACTAAAATTAGCTAGAAGGCAAGCTTTAAAAAATGACACAGATAATTAACTAGGAATATTCTCAGAAGAGATTTCTTATATTAAAAAGGCACGGAAATTACTACCGTTAATCAACTATATTGTATTAACAATTCTGTATAGATTAATTAAGTGCTTTAAATATGAAGAAATAAAATAAATCGGGATATAGGTGAATCATGGTCTTGAATCTAGGTCTCTGGTCCTGTTGCTTTTCCTTTACTTAATAAGTACCCAATTAATAAGAATTCATATTAACAATTCTTCTTGACCAACCTAAGCCATTTTTAATACCCAAATTTGTAAGTAACAAAGATCCTGGATGTGAGATAAGCACCACTTTTAATTCATTTATCTCAAACACTGCTGCTGCCTCTTCTTTTCTCCTGCCATCAGGGAATCTGCTGAACAGAGCATTTGTAACATGATCCATGGTTGTTTGGCTTATGCTGGTAGTACCTGGCATAACTAGGTGCTCTCCTGACTGAGCAAAGCTGATGCTGTTTAGCCATTATCTTCAGGTTATAAATGCATTCAGCCCAGTACACTTGAAATGTGTTTTTACTAACAAGAGTAATTTTGCCTCTGCACTACTGACTTCCTTAGATAAAAACCATTTAAACTAACCTTGTTTTAAAAGTGCCAGAGTATTTTTTAAAGTACTGTTAGTTTGGTAGGATACAATATATCTTTCTTCTTGTGGGAAACAAATGAAAAAGCTCCTCTCTCGCCTGGGCTGTGCAGCCTATTAGCATCACCATCAAAAGCAGAGGTGGGGAGCACAGGGCACAAAGCAAACTTCATACAGGATTTAAGCTGGATATGAGGAATGTGTGATAAGTGTTCCTCGAGAAACTTCACTGAGTACCAAACTTCAAGCTCTTGTAAGCAGGTCTCTGTTTGAATCAAATTCCGTGAAGAGATTTTGTTCATTCAGGGCACTTCCCAGCAGTACAACAGAGCTGCCACGCCAGTCAGTGCAGCACTTCATCTGCCTCTCTCAATACATAGGTTATTAAAATTGTGCTGTACCAAGTAGTTTTAATGAGTTAATAACTTGTTCTCTGCCTATTTGTGATGCAGACTCATTAAGCAGATGTGAACAAGTATCATTGCAAAAAACCTCCTCTGGCTGTGGGGACTGTCAGTTGAAGATGCATCACTTCCATGGTACTTGATTAGAAATGTAACTTGATAGTTAGGCAGAAGAACCCGCATAAACTGGAGTACAAACACTTAATTGGCTTTTTCTGCTTTTGCTGGGAGGTGCCAATTAAGCAAACTCTACAGAAGTTATTTAAGAGGGCAGTAAGTTCAAAGCCAAAAAGCTGTGAACTCATAGAGAAAAGGGAGCAGTGAAGGAGGTGTGCTGCCCTCCATTAGGAGAAAAGTCTCCTAATTTGTGAGGCAGTTGTATGTAGTCAGCAACAGAAGTACAAGCTTGTACAGAAGACACTCTAGAGTAGTTAATGCGGCCACTTAGAAGAGAACAGGAACATGCCCGTTCCTCCCATCTCCACACAGTCATAACTCTGCCCTGATAGATGAAAAGGTTTAAAAATTCCCTTCCAAGTGCCAAACTGCTGGCTCTGTTTGTTTTTGAGTGTCTTTTAATCTCTATGTGATTTTGTTGTTGTTGTGGGGGTTTGTCCTGAGATGTAAGTGTTTCTTAAGTGGTACATACTTAATCAATCTTACTGAAAGTAAAGCTAACTGCAGGAACAGAAGAAATAATAAGGAAGCCATTTCCTACAGGTAAGCTGATCTGACTAGTGGCAGAATGATCTGGACATAGGCATGCTCCAGGAATGTTCATCGTATCCCTTACTGGTGCTCACTGACCCAGGCCTCTCAGACATAAGAACTGGGGATGGAAACATGATACAACTGCACAAATATTTTCAATGTAAGCCATCACAGTATTAAGTACTGACAGAACTATGAACATACAGAAATAGGCCTCCAAGCACTTGTGCCTTATGATAATCCAGGAACAGACTATAGATCATCAGGCTGTGTGTCTTCAGAGTTCTTCAAACTGTGTTTAGGAGAAACAAATAATAGGCAATCTCTAAGTTGCTACGATTTTCAGTTGTCTGAGGTGATGCAATCAACCAGTACTACTTAATATGTTTTGTTGTTTCATTGCATGTGTCATTTGAAGGTGAATAGTATTTGCACAGGCACTGAAATATGTTCAGAGAAACTGTTAAGAGCCTATGATGTGTCTGGAGCTAAGAATATCTGTCATCTGAGGGTCTATATGTCCACTATTCCTTCCAGAAATTGTGGTAGGGTGAATTCTAGGTGCTTTCTCATGTGCTAGATTTCCAAATGTACAGGAACCAGGATGGGGCTGTTGTGCTATTAAGGTACACGTGTTGTAAGCCTGGCGCTTTCCCAAAGCACATCTACCAACTCAGTAGATTTACTACCAAGATATACTGGCTGAACATTCTGTGTCATGTGCTGCCCAGTTCTGATGACCCCCAAAATTAGACTTGCTATGCAGAAATTGTGAGTATGAACATTCCAGAAGCCTCAGAAATTGTCATGTGTGAACATGTGTGGCCTTGCAGTAAACAGTATCTATTCCTGCCTGGAGGCACAGAACAGAAATACACAAATGGAATCTTTGAGTCTGAATAAGATAAAATGAAACTAAACCAGGACAACAGTCTTTGAATTCACTTTCTGCATAAGTGAGACTTTTCATTATTGAAATGGAATCACGGTCAGTATCATACACCTAACTCCTCATTCAACTTCTGAATATGGATAATTTTATCCTCAGTGACCAAAGATGCAAGTGAACTTACATTAGTACTTCAGTTCAATATAAGGGCTGAAGATAAAATAAAAAGTAAGAAGAGTGGTTTTTGTTTGTTTGTTTGTTTCTCATAGATCTTCTAGTGGACAATAGCTCTAAGTCTTGGTGCACATCCCAGCTACTAATTCCTGTCACGCCAGATTTTCGAATGCCATCAATGTAGACACTGTGAAAAGATTGCTCAGTAGAATGAAAAAATACATTATGCATTACTGACTGAAGGAGAAAAGCTGAAGTATGCAATCATACCTTAAACAAAAAAGAATAAAATGTATTTTATTTTTTTAAATAATGAAAAAGCTTACCCTGAAAATATTACTTGCTATGATCGCAGAATCAGTTATCTTCTTTTTTCTTTCTTTGGCTTAATTTGTCAGCGGCAGATTTAAATGTAAATAATTTTGCAAAATACAATCACTTGTAAACACTTGTAGTATAAAACTGGGAGCATTATCAAATGAAAAAGAGGTTTCAGTTTTGTGTGAAGAGGCTTAATTGGTGACTGCGACCAGTAACTTCAATTGAATGTTCAGGGCACTCATCCAACCCAAGCGAGTGATCAGAAGTATGGTACTTTAACAGCAGTTTGCATTAGTGGTAAACAACCATCATGATGTTCTTGCTTGTTATATTACAGCTTAAATGTTCCGCAATGAAGAACTGTTAGTTCTACTTGTATATAGCTATTACTACAAAGTGAACGGGCTATTGAGAAGAATGGCTTTCTAATGGATAACTTCAGAGTCCTACAGCAGAAGGCAGATCCCCTCCACTACTGAAATGTGACAGCTCAGCACTTCGAGCTTAGCAACAGGACCCTGTTCTGCCCTTCCCTAAAAGCTGCGCATACAGATGCTCTGCCTCTCTCCCCCATATCCATGTTTCTTAAAATATTTTAGGTTGAAATTAGAGTTGCAGAACAGTACAGCATTAAAATGGAAAAACAAACAAACAAACAAAAAGCTCAAAAACCACTAATTCCCAGTATTATTTTATTATTGGAGCACAAACTGTAAATCAGAGAAGGTCAAAAACAGTTCAACTTCTTGCCAGTAAGGCATTAACAGAATATGCATACAGACCCACTGATATTTTTCAGCATTTTTTTATTACATAATAAGAAATCTGCTTATACACCTCTCTGTATCTTGCTGTTTTCTAACAGCACTATAAACCAGAGGCTAGAGACTGCATTCCAGAGGCTAGACTGCAACCTGCCTTAGAGAGTAGATACTTGAAGAAAAGACACATCTTTAAGATCATCATTGTTTTGACCTTTCTTCTCCATTTCTACTCAATTCATACTGTGATCAATCAATAGCTGCTGTGGAAACAATGGGTCAATATCTTTTGAGCTGGTTAGTATGTCAAAATGATACCATTTCAAATTCTGAAACCATGCTGTACAAATAACAATTAAAAAAAAAATAAAAATAAAAGTGTAAATGAGTTTGAAGGAAGAGGGATATTTTCCTTTGGAATATCTAATTAATGGGTTGCTTATTTTAACAATGTCACTTTTTCAGTGTTCCTGAGCAAGGGCAAGTCTGGATTTATGCTGACATAAGAAATTCTTTCAGAACAAAAAATTAGAAACAGATAAAAAATCCTAGGTCTGCCTCCCTAATCTCAATGAGATCATAGGGGAAACTGAGAAAGTATGAGTGTATGAGAAAGTATTTTTGTCTTTCCTTTACTAGATTAGTCTGAAGTGTTTGCTTCATTAAATTTAAATATAGTCTGAAAGAGTAGCCTAATTTTAATTGTGCTGGAGATTTCTGACTTAGAAAGTAGCACATGGCTTGACCAAGGTTTTGGTTTCCCCTCCACCAGAGTTGAATGATGGGTCTCATTCACTCACAGGTGTTGAGAGGCATTCAGGATGCTGCTTTCAGATTTGGGTAAGCCTTCAATTCATGGTACTGTTCCAGAGCATTTACCTTTTTTCTTTTTTTGGTAAACAAAGAAAATCTTAGCTTACAGACTTAATGGAATACATGAACCATCTGTGAATGTTACTTGCAGCTCATTTGCTTCATTGGCAAATATTAAACTGTTGTAAAGATCCAGTGAAATTATGGAAATGGGTTTTAACATTAAATTCAAAGTGCAATTAGGACATTTCACTACATAATTGTTTGGCATACGAAGATAGTAAGCAGAAGATACCCAGCTTTCTGATTTATTGGTCACAGATTATTTCTCCTGAACTACAGGAGCTCGGATACATTTTTATATTTATATGTATTTTAAATGATCTGTACCTTTATGAAAAGACAGCGAACGTATCTAGATGTTTATTTTGTAAGACTGTTTTTGTTGTTGCTGCTGCTTTTAGCATGTTTTCAAGCTGTTATCTCCATTTCCTGTAATCCTATGGAAGCTAAAACCTGCACAATTTCAAGGAGTAACGATAGCAATAACTTCATGTTTTACCTTTGTTTACATTCTTGAGTGGCCATGAGAGAAAACAGTTAATCATTAGTGTGGCTCAGGATGTTTTATAAGTAAACACGGTATTGCAACAGGCATATACTTAATCACAAGACATCCAAGTTCAAAGAATCTTCTGAATAATAATAAAGATACAAAAAGAAATTATTGTTGAAATCTCTAAGATATATGTAAAATACAGATATAGAGTTATGACTGCAATTTATTTGCTAGAAGCATGCTACAAATGGTCTCTGCTTTGCTGTCTCCTACCGAGCAGTGAGGAATTATGATAGGTGAGAGCTGACCAGTGATGCACACACTCCTTGTGCTTTTCATTTATGTACAGGGTGCTCAGACTAAGAATATATTTACTGTCTTGTGCAGCTGAACACTAAGAACTCAGCTCTTCAAATGAAAAACCAAGCAGCTGAAATTACTGCACAGTTGTTTGTAGTTTAAAAGCTTTTCAGAGCAAAAACTGTCTTTTTGATTGTGTTGATACAGTAGGGTCCTATTTGTGGCTAGGTTCCCAGGTGCTACCACAATGCAAATTATTATTATTATTATTATTATTATTTTTAAATGCACACCATGAGCTCCATTCTAGATTCAGAAGTGAATATTTAAGTACCTCTAATACCTCTTAGATGGGGGTACCTCACTGGAGATCTGTGTGTACCTGAGGCCTTCTGAAGGTAAGCAGCTTCTTTACTTCTGTGTCTACAGCTGCTGCATTTGGGTGAATCCTCGCTTGTTGCTGCCCAGGGTCTTGCTGTTCTGTTGTCATTGCTACACTTTCTTTCATATTGCAAATCTAAGATGAGGTTATATGAGTATATTTCTTTCTTTTGAGGGCATGGTATAGTTCCATGAAATGAAACATCTCCCAGAGAGTGTTACTGCTCTCTAGAAGAAATACAATGTATCTGTATTTGAGCTGGATGGTATCTAGGCATTGCAGATCGCAGGTCTTCTTCCAGACCAATTCTTGTAGCTTTCAACAGTGTGAATGGGGACTTTGACTATATTTTCAGCAGAAATCTATTAGCAAGCATAAAAGTTGATCATTTACCTGACCCTTAGTAACTACTGTAGTTCTTGGATGTTCTTGGCTCTGGCAATAATAGTTCTGTTTAAGGCAGTTTCCACAGATGGCTTTGCTGGGGACAGTCATTACAAGAGATAAGGTAGTGGTGGTGAGGCAAAACTTGAAATCATGATATGTTCAGAATCTGGAGGTAAGAATGGGAACTAGCTGGCCTAAAAGTAAATTAGGATGTCAAGGTTTGGCCAGCTGTCAAGAGGTGAAGGCCGTTTTTCCAAACCTTGGGTTTAATTCTTGATTTATATCCATATGCTGGGCAGGCAATCTGCTCCTGTCCTAGATGACATCTGCAACATCTTTGAGTGACTTTTCATGTGGATCCACTGATGTCATGCTGACAAGGAGTTCTAAGGGAGATCTGACTTTTAGCTTGAATCACATCCTCTGGAAATCCAAAATGAAAGGAGACTTTGGGAGATAAGACAAAACACTTGTTTTAGGTATACTGGGTCACTTGTCTGGATGAATGTGCCATAGGGTTTAGCATGCATGGATCAAACAAAATATTTCTTGACAGGGAATGATCTCTACTTCATAAACACAGCAGTGAAGTTTGAATGTTTGCTCTCAGATAACAAGCTGTATGGTTGTATGGGAGATTGGTAATCACAGCCTGAAACTCTGATTAATCAGCTGAGGCAAGTGTGGGGTCAGCTGCGGAAGCACAGGTGAGAGTAATGTAGCTGTGCTCCCAGAAGGGGTGGAGCTCAACTTCACCTCCTCTGAGACCTCATTTAAGAGCTGACCCTCACTGAGGCAGCATCTCTTGGAGACTGCTCCTCAGTGAAGGCTGCCCCAGCTTCTTCAGCTAAGGCATCAACACTGGTGAGTTTTTCCTTTTGCATATAACTTCTGTGCCTTTACTATCATCTTTGTTACTGTCTCTATATTAGCCACCTATACAATGGTCTATGCTGCAATGTATTCATTTAACTTTGTCTGTAAGTATGAATATGTAAAATGATCACTCCACCTCAAAAAAGAAAAAAAAAAAAAAAAGTATAAGAAAAATGACTAAAAATAAAGGAGGGGAGGAGGAGGGTGCCCTGCTCCATATCTCTGTGATGTTGCAGATCATTCCTATTCTCTTCAGAAGCAGAATACTTAGGTATAAGTGCATGCTAACCTATCAAGTAGATGGAGCAGGAAGATGACCTCTGAGCTGTGAATCCCTCTGGATGGGAAACAAACAAAAAGGAACAGACCAGGGCAACTTTGCAATATGGAACTGGCACGTAGTGATGATAAACAGTCAACACTGGCACAGCGCTGTTGTTCAGCTTTCAACAGAGTTAGTCTTGCTGCTGCCACTGGGAAAACTAATAACATAACAAATGAAACTATTGTTCAGTTTCATTAAAAAGAAATCTGATAAGATGGGCAAAATTGAATTAGCCAATCTCAGTAGAGTTACCGCTTGTAGGAACAAAAGCAATATCAGCTCTAATAGAATATATCCCAAATAGTTTTGGCTGGTCCAAGCAGCCGTGGAGTGTGAATTTTGTGTGCAGATGCTGGCACAGCCACGCAGCACGCTAATGTTAGCATTAGTGGGTCAGTGCTCACCATCTCCAGCAGCAGCTCCATAGCCAAGGCTGGCAGTGAGACTTGTTAGATCAATGTGATGAATTGATTTCTCTTGGCAAAACGGCATCTAGCTTCCTTCCAGTGAAGCTGATGAGCCACCACTGAGGGTCTGTCAGGTAAAGGGTCCCCTGAGATCTTGCTCTCTGATTCCCATTCTCTGACCATCACTGTTGTTTGTATTCCAGTGCAGGTAACTGTAGATTTCTTTAAATAAATAATCATAAATCTGAAAAAGACTTTCATGTCCAGGCTTCTTTATACTATAGGCCAATGCTGGCTTTATTTGGACTTTTTGGGTCTCAGGAGAATGCTGTTGTCTGCAACTGTACATTTTTTGTAATGGTGCTAGCTTGATTTGGCAGGATTTAGATCTCTTAGTGGTGACTTACAATTATTATATCTAAACTAACCATTGTTTGCTCACTTTATTTTGCAAAAGTAGCTGTAAAGTACATTTAGTGTGAGAACTATGTTAGTACACCAGGTAAGATTTCTAAGCTGCCCATAGTGCAGCCCAGGTCTGTTGTGTAATTTGTCATTGCAGGGTGTCCCTTAACAGAAATAGTCCTGAATAGTCTGGAGCCATCGTATTTTGTGTTGTTATAACACATAGGAGACAGAATAGCACAGAAAGTTCATTTACCCCTTTAGTTAGTGTGTAATTCTAACCTGGAGGGTATAGAGAAGAATTTAATTTACTGAAATAGATGAAATCATTGTTTGAAGGTAAAAATAGAGGTGAAAAGATGTAGCTGTTATTGTGCAATCTGTTACAAAAAGGTACTAAGCACCTGTAGAAAATTCTTTGAAAGAAATGCAAGAAGTACAGGAATGATAAGGACTGTTTGGCTTTGAAATAGTACAGAGTGGGAGCTGGAAGTGAGGTAGAGGGGCGCAGTTATAATCAAATGATATCCAGCTTTTTTTAAAACATACTATTATTTTATATTATGTAAGCACCTATATATGATGTTTGGCAACAAAAGGGGTATCTAAGGAGGTTAACCTGAATTAAGACTTGCAGAGGATTATCTACCTAGCATTAAATCCCTTTGAAGTCTCAGTATTAGAATGTCCTTAATTCAGTTTAGGGTCCGTATTTTTAATACAAATTAATGTTATTTAATTCTGAATTAAGGATTTAACAATGATAATTTTTACAGCCTACTCTACTAGAATTAATTTCCCACTTATGCTTTTTTTTTCTTTTTCCTCTATTAGTAGACTTTTGGCCAAATTACACTAATCAAAGTGTTGCTGTAAAGAGGACTTTCTTCCTCAGCGTGGTTGTGTGGGCACTTTAAAGCATTTCAGTAGACATTTCATAATGCTCTGTAACAAGTTGCATCTTCTAAAGTATCTCTTATGTTGTATCATTCTTGCAAAATGGTGCATTCTAACAATGCAGGTTTAAATAATATGTTATCAGATTTAAAAGCCTACTGTCCTCAGATGATCAGATTGAGCTACTAAATTTTCAGTAGGTGAGGAAATGAAACAGTTTGTAATAGGAATTTAAATCTCCTGCCTTTGGAATGAAATGACCTTGCATGATACAAGATTTACATTTAAGCCAATGGGCACTAAAACTTACTATGTGCAATCTTGTATTTTCAGCCAGCTATAACTCCATTTTGTAAAATCAAAATGGAAATTGTGTTCTGAACACTTTTATTTTAGCAGATTTAAATATAGTCATATAAATAAGACTATTAGGTGACAAAGACTGATTGAAAAAGAGAAAAGATTTGAAGAGCAATATGTTGCAGAGTGTGTGGATGTGTGGCAGTTATCACAGAGAAAATGTTCTTGGGCCACCTCTGAGGTGTTCATGAAATACAAAACAGTAACAGGGAAATGGAGACAAGTAGAAGTTTGATGTTTTTGAAAACCCAAGTTAGAAAACAGATGGAAGCTGGGCTGTTCCCAATGCAATCTATGGAGCTAGCAGCAGATGTAGCAGTCTACTATAGCATGATGCACACAAAGATTTTTTTAAACAAACAAGAGCTTATTGTATAACACTTTGACAGCAATATTACCAGTTCTCTCATATGCTAAAGGACCAACTGAGTCCATTCTTATTATTTGTTTACTTGGACTTTTAGGATAGGAATAACCTATAAACTTAATTTGAAACTTGATACCCGACTACCATGCTGTTATAGTTGGTGATGATGAGGAATGGCCTCAAAATGTTTTTAATAACTACATTAATTTTATTTGTTTTCACATGAAAACGTGTTATCTTGACTTAAATCACGTTCTGATTCAAAGCAGGGTTTGAATTGACATCGCTGATTTCATGGTGGAGGAGAGAGGTAACAGGGAACATGGCATTAATTTGGGTCTCCCTTTTCTGCCAGCAACAAGCATTACTGAAATAGCACTAAGAGCAGAAATTCATAGTTTAGTGATTTTTTTTATTTTTTTTTTTTAAGACAGGAACAGTGGTGGACTTGGAGTAGATGTAGACATAATATGTCTGTGTAAGTCATGTCTCCTGGTGCAACTCATCTTTCTATTTTTGTTTATAGCATGGTTTCTTCTATTCAACTTTATTATGGTGCTATAGCTTTTGTAGTTTTGAAGAGACAATCATTGAATGGCTTGGGTTGGAAGGGACCTTTAAGATCATCCAGTGAAAAAGCTGTGCTTTGTTTTGATAGAAGTGCAAGTAAAGCATTAAAGTAATGGTAGAAACTATAGATATTAGTTTAGTGAGTGAGTTAAATCTTACAGAAAAATTCAGTGAGATACTAGAAACTGTACGAAACATGGTCCCCTCTTGATTGATCTCTGCCACTGTCATAATTCTATTATTTTTTTTGGCAACCAATGAAAAACTAAAATTTGATTCCTAAAAATCCACTTTCAAAGTGAATTAATTTGAATAGAAATCGGGCATCCACTCATTAGAGTATTCAAAAATCAAGTGTATGGGTTTTTTTCTCCCTTAATCCAGGTTAACTTTCAACAATTGACACATCATGCTAAATAGGTATTAACACTGTTCACTTAACTTGCTATCAAAGTTCAGAAAATCCTAACTTTGCTCTGAATTACATATACTTTCTAAGAGTATTCGCAGTTGGTCTGTTATTGTAAAAATAAGTATAAAAGCATATCCCAAAAATCTGTAAATAGTCTTATTTCTTATGAGTTTTCACTGCTTTGTCTTCACTTTTGTGCATTACTCTGTATGACTGCTGAACTGACTAATTAACCAGGATTGTTGTGTCTTTGGGGAACGCTTCCTAAAGTTGCCCTTGGGACTTCGTGATTGGGGAAGCCTTTTCAAAAGGAATAGTGTTATTGTTAATAGGGGATGAAGCTGAAGGCTTCAATTGTCCCAGTTGAGTTCATGAAGAAATTTGGAAATTCCACTGTACTTCTTGCCATGGATAATACTTAGATGATGTTGTTTGATTTTTTTTTATTATTATTATTATTATTTTATTTTTATAGTTTTAGTTATATGACCTTCAAAGATTTTTAGATATAATGACCACATTCACATCAAGTTCTGAATTCAAAGGTTGATAGAAACTGCTCTCTTGGCTTACATCTGGATTCAGGAAAACCCAACTGCTGTTAGATAATTCTTTGTATGCTGTGAGATGTATCATCTTTTTGATGGGGGAACAAACAATATTTCCCAGTAGTGCATGACCGTTAAAACATTACTGAGCTAGCAAAATTCATACTCTAATATCCTCGGCTTGACTTTGGCATTTTCATTTCTTGAAACCTGTAGCTCTGGTAATCATTTCAACTCTTGAATGATTCATGATGCTGCTGTATGGTTACTTTGGATTTCTTGTCTAAAGCAATATATTTTTAAGAAACTGAATATCTTTCCTATAGTTGGTAGTTACTAGAAGAAAAATGCACATTTGGACTTGCTTTAGGGGCTTTAGTTGTTTCTTATTGTGCGCTATATGCCTGTACAAGTTACCATGAAGAGGATAATGATTCCTGGCACTTCATTTGGCTGGAGAGGATAACTCATTAGCCTAAATTTAAGCATGTTTAAGAAGAGTCCATTTTCCTCAAAAGAGAACAGTACTCTTTTTGCTTTGACACGTTTGCTAGTATATCTGGCCAGGTGCTGCATTCTCTGTCTCAGAGGTAGCAGTCCCAGTAAAGAATTTGGGGGCAGTAAGCATGTGGTTCATTTACCAGGCTGCTTTCTGTAGCCTTTCCCAGCTCCTTGTTCCAAGCAGTAAAATAAGCATTAAATACCTGATCTCTTACTGCAACTGCAGGATGAAGCCCTGTTCTTGCTGGTCAGTCAGGAAGCTCCAGTGAAACAAGTCACCTGGGAAGACACTCCTGGAGCTCCAGAGCTCTGGCAACTTAATTGCAGCTTGCTTGTAAAGTCAGAGATCTGTACTATACCCCATCAGCTGATTCTTATAGCTAAAGATTAAAGCATATAGTCCTACCCAGATAGTTAATAATATTTTAATATCTTTTAAAATATTAACAGTTCTCAGACCAGGCAACTTCCTTTGCTGGTTGGGGAAAGACTTCTGCTGTTGATCTGTGAAAGTTTCAGAGCAGTAGCTGAAACCTTCTCCTTTCTTCTGTTCTATTGACTTGAATGTTAAAGGAGCTTGTTTCCTTTGACCCTGCTTTTTGTGAGAGTGATTCTCCTTTTGTGATTTTATTTATTTATTTATATGTTTATTTATTTTGGTCTTTATTTTCTGGGAGACATGTGTCCTGTTTAAGTATTGGGCTTTTTGTTTTGTCTTTTTCAAAAATGAATGCTCAGGCCAACACAAATTAGGAAGTATAACAAAGCAAGAAGAAAAATGTCTGATAATGTTTCTTCTACTGGAAGACAGCCCTGTTTTATAAAATGTTGTCTGTGGAGAGCAGGTTCTTGGAAAAGTATTTGTTTCTGTTTATTAAAATGTATGTAATGACTCTTGAAATTATAGCAAGTTGATGCTTCTGTATGGACCAAACACCAGCAAATTTAGAGCAACTGCCTTCTGTAAAGTGAGACTAATAACTTGATCTAATTCTTGGCACTTCCAGTCATCATATGTCTAGATTAAGGCCTGGACTGGGGCTAACCTTCATTTTTCAGCAAGTGGGACTGCCAGCATGTCCAGTTCCCTCTATTTCGATGGTGTGGAGACAGTCAGTGTTTCTTATTATTACAACCCATGCGAAACATAAGAACAAGTAGAAAAGAGAAATGTAACTCAATTTGCTTCTCCTTAATTACAGAGTCTGGAATAAATTTGCAAATTATTTCAAATCCTGTTGTACAAATGTCCAGGGCCCAAACATACAACGTACATCTGCAGAGATAAAATGGAAGCACTCTTGGTTGCTTTACTGCTTCTGATTTGTCCGTACCGATGACAAACTTTTTTTAGCTGAGTGCACTGCTTATGGTGCAGGTTCCTGTCACTGTGAGTTTGATTCATTTTAGCTTATTGCACCAAAGGTTAAATCATGTCATTTCTATCTGTGGCTACATGGGTTTGATTTGTGGTATATGTCTAACTGGTGAATACATAACATGAGATTGATTACGATAGCATTTCTGAGAGTGTAATGATAACTTCTTATGGCTTTCAGCTCTATCATTGTGCTGGTGTCATGCTGTTCTGAAATGAAAGGCAGTTTGAGAACTCATGTTACATATGTCATACTTACCTGCAAGAAAAGAAGGTAGGGAGTGTAGCTATATTCAAAAGACCTGGGGGGGAAAATTACATTTATTCATTATATTTCTTTGTAACATTAAAATTGTTCAAGTACTCAGACATTTCACAACACCCTACGTGAAGTAACATATTCTAGGTAATACAGAGAATGGAGCTCTATAATAGCTGAAAATGAGTAAAGTGAAATCTGTGAGTAATCTGTGTCATCAAATCTAAGTATCTGAATTTTGAAAGGTCAATTTTCATGTTAAGGCTGATGAGAGTGAAGTGTATTGGATTTCTTGTGACCATCTTCTCAGATACACAGTGGATCTACTTTTTAAAAGCAGTTAGTGATTTGAGTGCCCATTTAATGTCATGAGAACTAATAGGATTCTTTAAAACCTATTAGCTATATGGCCTGTGTTTTTCATTTTGACAAAATAACCCCTGATATTCTGAAAGCAGCTGAAAAATGCATGCAAGGGGGGAAGCCTGTCAATGCAGACAAAAGAAACATAAAATGAAATTAAAAATTAAGCGATGCACAGAAATTCAGTAGTAGGTCTGGAAATGTGTTTCTAATGTTCTGGATTCTGATTCATCATCATCAATGAAATATCTGGCACCCCTGACTTCTTGGCTACATTATGTAAATTTTGTATAGATTTTTTTTAAAAATCTGACCCAAATGCACCAAAAAAAAAAATAAAAATGTTATGTCAA
Source organism: Excalfactoria chinensis (assembly GCF_039878825.1). NCBI lineage: Eukaryota > Metazoa > Chordata > Aves > Galliformes > Phasianidae > Excalfactoria > Excalfactoria chinensis. The sequence continues at coordinate 7,633,089 of NC_092838.1, read as the reverse complement.
ATGAGGAATTTGCTTGTGGTCTGAGTCATGAGAAAAAATGGCAGTGCTTGCTCCTAATGAAGTGAGTAGTTAGATGTCATTCATCTCAGAACCCAACAGTCTGAAGATGGATGCTATGTATCAGAAGAAATCCCCTAGAACTGATCAGTCGCACACATGTCCATAAAGTATGTCCCAGTGTAAATATCCAGGGATCTTCCTGAAGTAAATGAAAATCTGATGACTACTGGATGCTTTCAAGGTTACATTTTATGTCCTTTTTTATATCTTGTCTTTTTTTTTCTTTTCCACCAATACTGTTTTCCTTTTTGTGTCCTTTTTTGCAATGGAGCAATGAGTGGAAATGGAGATATGGTTGTTAGGTTGGTTTGTTTGTTTTGGAGAAAATGCAGATTTCAATTTGTGGCTGCAGATTATTTTATTGAAGTCACTATGTAGGCCTACTGTCTTCATTTCATCTAAAGTGGAGGAGGAAGAATGGAACGTTCTCTCTGCTCACACAATGATAGCTAGTCATGAAAGCTCCTCTCCAGAGACTGGACCGAATATAGGTGCTGCAGATGATTAACTGTGGTTGTCATGGTGTACTTGTTAATCAGTAGGAAAAGACAGCGCAACAGAGCCACAAACACAGCAAGAAGTAAGCTTCTTGCCCTTCTTTCAAGGTCATGCAATAGGATGAGCATTCTAAAGAGCACTGGCTGTGCTGATGGTGTTGGAATAGTGAATGAGGATCCTGAATCCTGCCTTGAAGTTTTGTGCTTAAGAGAGAGAGGACTTATATGTTCCCTGTAAGCAGCCAGTACTGAACCAACAAAATATTCAACTACTGAATTTTTGTTCAGTGCCTCCAAATAACAACAAACTGTTCAGGCTAAAAGATGTTAATCATCAAAGATGATTCAAATCCACTGATTGTTTGTACTCATTAACTAGGTCTTCATATTTATATACTGATGTTCACAAGTACCACTTAGAAGCTGGATACATTAATTAAGCCATTCAAACACTGTTTACAATACTTCAAATTAAAAGCAAATTGGATTTGTCTGTAACTATAGCACGTGTGCATCAGGGACTGGATTGTCATATCTCTTGAAGATACAGTAGTCAAAATCCATACTCATCATTAATTGAATGCCAGTGGCAGATTACATTACTTGGAATTTTTGGATTTGATATATACACATACACGTATGTGGATATGTTTATTTTTTATCTTGCTCTCCAGATAGTTTAGTCTTCTATTTGATGTGTCTTGGCTGTGTAAGTAGACATGAATTTGGTGGTGGTAAAGTCCCAAAGAAATTCACAATTTGAAAGTACTGAGTTAACCCTTGTCTAAAATTGTACCACCCACCCTTCTGTCCGTGTCTTTCTAAGCTTGATCACTAAATGTCCCAGAGTACCAACATCAAGAAACTCTTTGCATATTAAAGTATGTATTAGTTGTAATGGGAATCTCTTTAAGTCTTGCATGTGGTGTTTGCATACCTACATTTCCTACAGTTCTCTTCACTGTAATTACACCCTTGAGGGGTAGTATTTTGTAGTGCTCTCCAGAATCTCTTCAGTTGCTCTTTTCTAATTAGCGAGACCACTAAAAGCAGAAGATGTTGAGGTGAACCCACTGAATTACAGCTGAAGAGCTTGGCTACTTCAAGCTGAGCATCATTATATTGTAAATCTGTGGGGTGTTTTTGTTTTGTTTCCTTTTGTTTTGTTGTAAAAGAGGTAGGAGGGAAATCATGCTATAACTTCCTCTGAGTAAATGCAATACTTCTTTTTGTCCTACTTTTACTGTGAAAGTTGCTAGGAAATTGAGGTCAGAGTACAGAAGACACAGATCAGAAGTTTTGAACCCTTACATACCTGCTTTACTGGAGAAGAATAATGAAACAGAATAGCCACAACTGCTAGAATAGTTTCAGTCTATTGAATTGCATCAGCTTTAGACAACTAGATTTGAACTGTGACATGTGAAACAGAATGTTGTAAATAGCATGGCTGTGTGCACAGAACAGTCCCTTTCTTTGCCGTGCCCTTCCCTGCAAGTCTGTCTGGCTTAGAATTCTACAAAAGCTTCTTTCTCACTAATGACAATAAATATCGATAATTTTGAATTGTCTGGATTTCTGAACTTCATCTCAAATATATTTGATGTGACACGTACATTTTCTTGACTTTTTATTATCTCTGTCTAAAATACAAAAAAAAAAGCATTTCAGTTCACACAGCAGTTTGTTTCCAGCTATGATTTGAAGTTTTTAAAATAGGTGCCTGAGAATTTGAAACCCTTTCAGTAGGGATAGGAGAACTTGTTCAAGCAGGAAGAGATTTGATTCAAGTGTAGGTAATGTTCATCACATTGGAGTGTGGGTTTGTTTGTTTGTTAGTTGTTTGTTTCTTACTTTCACATTGCTCTATAATTCCTTATTTTGGACAGAACTGGTGTATTGAAATTCTTTTTCTTCCCTTGTTCCTCTCCCAGGAGAAGATGCATTCACAGGGTCAGATTCACTGGTATCACTGAGGTAGGAATCTGGGCTGGTGCATTTTGAACCTAACCAAATTCTGGAAGTAGCACAAGAAAATGAACTTTTAAGTAACCTCTTGTCCAGTGGAAGAAGTAATACCTTATTTAAAAAACAATAAAGAAAAACAGCCAAAATGGATATAAAGTTGTTAACCAGAAACCATAAATATGTTGATTACTGTTAAGTAGATGAAGGAAGGGTTCCCTCTGATGTGGCTTGGAAACTGTGGTACAGACACATGACTGGCATCAAGACCAGATGGAAATTATATGGAAGGTCTGGGCTTGTCTGAGCGCTGACAGAGTGCACAGTTTCTGCACTTGAGCGATGAATCAAATTCAGGTTTAGACAAGTACACTGTTGCTTACAGGGACAGACAATGTCCAAATGGTGTAGATATCTGAAGTCATTGCTAAATGACTTTGTAAAAGTTTACTACCTTCACACTTGCTTTACGGATTGTTATGCTTATTATACTTGGTAAGTTCTCAGAGCAGGAACAAGAAGAATCCATCCTGTATTCTCTATTCCTGAGCTACAAAAGTGCCTTAAAAATGTATTACAGTTAAAACCTAGAAGCAAAATGGGCAGTTTTTCTCTGTAGCCATTCCAAATGTATCAGGTTTCTGTGAAAATTCAGAATGATGCGTTTATAACTGAGTAATAAGTTACTTTGAGAGTTATTAAGGAAGAGGTTGAAAATGCAGTATCTGGGAAAAGTATACCACTTGTTGTCACCTTAAATAGAGATGTGTATAAATCAGGGGGAAATCACAGTACTTGATGAGTTAAGGGAGATCTAAGTGAGGTTGAATTGGAAGATAGAGGTCTGTTTAATATTATTTTATTCTAATCTAAATATTTTGCTTAGTGGTCAAATCCTTATCACATCATTCAAAACTCCTCTGTTTACCCTTTGAAAAATGTAATTTTTTATATGTGGCCAATGCAATATCTTTCTTTCTACCTTTGCCTCCTGATGTCTTAGAAATAGAATTCATCTGCGAATGTTTATTAGTTCAACCCTCTATTCTAAAAGAGTAAATATTTGCTTTCTCGGCTGTGAAGTTAGCATAAATTTTGCAGTCAAAACTTGCCTTGGTAAAAAAAACATCAAAATATGTGACAACTTGCATATGTACAAGGAGGTGGGGTTAAATAAGCTAATTATGAAGTGCTTCAGTGTCTCTTTATTCCTTTCATCAGAATGTCTTTCAAAGGTGGATTTTGCAGCAGGTACAACACTACCTGTATAAAATGAGATGATAACATAATCTAAGGTTTTTTTCTAGGGGACGTTCCTAAATATAGAAAGTCAGGACTTACCCTAAAACTTTCTATAGATATATTTTCTAAAAATTCACAAGCAGTTGTGGTTACACACCTGATGCAAGTACAGTTTAAGTGTGGCTGAATTTTAAATACCTGCTTGTTTTTATGCCTGCAGTGATCTCAACACGCAGGCAAAACCCATCTAGAGGTCACACTCAATGAAGCAGTGATACAGTCAGTTAGCTTGGTATGTAATTTTTTTTTTAATGCTGTAGTAACGTTTTGAAGATGTGAAATAAGAGATCATCTTAAACTTTTGAAGGAAGGATGAAATAAACCTGCAGAGAAAAGTATGTGGATTACTTTGATCCATGGCAGTTCTGTGTTTGATATTATGATTAAGTTTTATAATTAGCTGGGAAATTTATATGTATATGTATACAATAAAACCATCTAGGCTAATTAGCTGAGGAGGATGAAGGTTACACTGCAGGACAAGACATTCATTGGTACTCGAGTCTGGGTAAATAGAAGGCTAGATTGAAAACTGCAGCTCTTTAGATTTTATACAGTGCAAAGCCAGGTGCAGCTTGATTTCATAAAACAATAACCCCTGGCTGATGGAGTGTAATATGGCACATCTTCAAGAATAAATGAGACAAAATATTCCAATTACAGACTAATCTTACTTCTTTCTATCCTGAGCCAAGTATTTGCCTCAATTGTTCAGCAACAAATTACCCCGGCAGCAGAGAACTGCCACAGAGGATAACAAAGCGGTGTCTGCTCAGGGAGATTAACTGTTGATCAGATTCTCATATTGAGAGTTCTTGAAGGGGGGGGAAAAAAAAAAAAAAAGCAAACTAATTCACCACAGATGAGACACTGATGTCTTGTTCTTTGTCTTCAGAGGAGCCTTCTGTGCTGTGTTCACCAGGATTTTTTTGGAAGCTGCTTTTGGAAGATTTGTATGTCTTTTGCACAGCACATGGTGCAGTTATTAAAAAATAAATAAAAAACCTACAGAAACAGTTTTATGAGGGGTGGGAAAATTTAGTCGTGTTTAGAGTGACAAATGCTGCATGTATTCAGCAGCTCTGAGAGCTTTAATTAATGATTTGCCATTAGCTTTTTAATGTGCATTCATCGTAAGAATGTATTCTTGTTCTTTTGGGTTGTCATGCTAAGATTGAGGTTGATTTTCCCCCGTGTGCCACAGAAGTGAATATATGAAGGTGCAAAATTGAACTGTGGAGAGACAACAAAATGGTGTGCTAGTTTCAGCCACATTGCGAATATCAATCTTTTACTGTTTTAAGGAAGTATTAGTCAAAGATAGTAATGTACATAACATATTTGGATTTATTCCTTTTTGCTCTAAACTTAGGCATTTCCTCTGCCATCCTTCCCCTCTCCCCTCTCAGATACTGTAAGGATGGTCTTTCTGTGTTTCAGGCAGGATGTGTCATCCTTTTTCTTGTAGCAGATTAATGTTGTTGCTCCACACAGATCAACTATAGAGTATGAGATACTTCAAAGATTGGTATGCAGCAGTAATCAGTGGGTTTGTAAATATTTTCTACAATGTAAAAATGCCTCATTGCCATTCTGGAAACAGTCACTTGATGTGATGCATATTTTTCAGGCCAGGAAGGTTAGCCTTATTTTCAAATAAACAGAATACCTATGTGAAGGTGGTTGAAGCCAGAATGTTCAGTGAGTGGTTAGCAGCCATTATTTAGGGAAATGCAGGCTTTAACCTAGCTTGATATCTTAGTATAACACTTAACCTATGCCTTCTCTATTATTAAACACTCAAATCTAGGTTAACTGTGCTGCTTAGTGAGCACAAGCTGCTGAAGAGAGTTCATTTCCTTGCTCCTTTGAAATATTCTCTTGAGGGAGAATAAGCAGTATTTAAAACAAAACTCAGCAACCTTACCTGACCCTGAGTTATTCCTGGGACAGCCTAAATAGTGACTACTGATGATTCTGTGTCTGCCAATTTAAAAATACAGGTTTCATCGACCTTGTTTTGATTGTATTGAACAGCATGCACCACACTCCTATGTGAGAGAGGTAGAGAGGAGGAAGCACAAGAAAAGATGCCAATCCAAAGGTGCTGGTTAAAACAAAATCCTTTGGAGAACTGCTGTGACTAGATCAAGTAATTGTATTGTATTTTGTCAAGCATTTGTATTGTATTACTCGTATTGTAATTTTGCCAGGTGCTGGACCTCAACAGGGTAGCACAAGGGACTGAGTTGCCTTCAGCTGGAAAAACTGATGAAATATACTTCGATAAAGTTAACTAAAGAGTGACTTTCCTGTTATTTTCCCCAAGCACTCTAAGTAATCAAATGCACTTGTGCTACCATTATGGTTCAAGCAGTGATGTGCAGCAACGTGCAGTGGGTCTGTTTCCTCATGTGCAGATTGTCTGTAATGCTATAAACTAGATTATCGCAGTGTTTGCCAGTGCTCTGTGTTCTCAAAATGCCCATCCATCCTTCAGACATCTGCAATCAGCCAACTGCTATAGACTTGGCCAGCCAATGCTGCTTGGCAAATAGAAAGGCGGTTTCATTAAAGATAGTTAGATTTAACATACCTACTCAGAGAAGTGGATGGCTGTTCATTTACCTAGTGAGATATTAAGAGTAATATTTCAATGGGTTGTGATTTGAGTTTGGAATGACAGTGTGATCAATTGTGTTGTTGCTTTTTTTTCCAGAAGCAATTGAAAGTAGAAGTTAGTCTTTTTGTAAGTTTAGCTGTTTCAGAACTCCGTGCACTCATTTTATAAACCATTTTAACAATTCACATTCATGTGTATAAACATCTTTCATATTAACAATGTATGGAAAGTGTACAGGCCTTCATCTTTTATTTAAATAAAAACTTTGAGGAAAAAGTCCCACTTTTCTTTTTCCCACTTTCTGACAGGAAGTTGTTCCAAATCTGAACTTTTTCCCCAGTCTCTTAGGATACATTTGCTCCTTAGCAGAGTGCTAGTAGACAATTATTTTCATAGAGAAAGCACTACTAGTACAGGTTCAAGTTGTCATGCATGGCACTGGAAAGCAGTCCTGAATCCCACAGTTCTAATGAGAGGTGGCCAGAGCTCTATACAGGCAGATCCAATACTAAGAAACCAGGTTGTCATACTGTTCTGTGTCACTGCAGAGAACTCTTGCTTCATAGCCTTTTCTGTGTCCAGACTGTGTTCATATAGTGGAATTTTAGCGTAGATCTTCAAATCTTTGGCCAGGTGACACAAATGCGAGTACCAGGCTCTAAATTCAAGAAATTGCCCTGACCAAGGAACTAGGAATGCTCTGCAATGCTTCCCTTTGCATTCTAATAACTAGAGAAATAGGCTTTGAAGCCATGACTGCTGTAACACCATAGGAAAAAGGAACAGTCCAGACACATTGCTTCCGTACCTTGCCAGGCTATGCAGACTCTATGTATGCTACCTTTTTGGTTCTGTTGGTGGTTTGTCTGTTTGTTTGCTTTTTCTGTTTGTTTTGTTGTTGTTTGTTTGTTTGTTTCCCAATGATTGTTTGAAGGCACTTTTTAAAAAAATTTGCAAAGTGTATTAATGTAGTAAAGTTATGTTAGATCAGAGTATGCAAAGGGATGTGGTGGTCTGAATTACCTCTTCAAGGTCTTAAAAGTGCAGTGCTCACATATTTATGGCAAAGAGCACGCTTTTCTTCTAATGGCCTGAAATGTGTGCCAGGTCTTCAGGGCATGCTACATAACATTGCCCTGAGAAGAAATGTCCTAGTTTCCAACATGAAGATGTTAAGACAATTAATTATGGAAATAAATGATGAGGAAATAATGAAGGAGACATAAGAAATTATGGAGAGAGATGTCTCAAAAGTAGTTCTGAACTTGCATGCTAGGGCAGTAGAAGTGGTGCCAAGTTAATTTGTGCATGCACATTAAATGTATTAACTGTATTCTTATGTAACATGTCTAAATAATTGAAATGTGCTTTTTATGTAACTTAACATAGTGTCATCAGCAAAGTGTGATGAAGGTTTAGGGAATGTTTAGGGGAAATGTTTCTCTTCTATTTTAGCTGTAGAGATGACAACTTGAGTAGTCTTCTGCTTATCTCATAATTGTCTGGGCCACCTTTGAGTGAGGTGTGCACTGAGAAACTCCTAATGAAATTCACATGAGTTCTTTTGATTCTCCCAAGCTCAGCTTGAGCTGATCTCATCATTATTTTGGGGGCAAACTGTGTCTTCTACATACAGTGTCATTCTCCTTGCAGAGACAGAAATCGGGCCCATGTTTGGATGTTTTTTGAATGCTGTAAAATCTTTTTTAATAAATGGAGGAAGGAGTTAGAAATCAATTCTGCCTAGGTTACATCTAAAAATGAGTGAGGTAGCCTCACTGCAGCAGACGAGCTTAATTGAGATGCAGGTGTGTGCAATCACATCGTTCAGGCAATTGAGTGTAGTCAATAAGCTACCAGAATTCAGCTCTCTGTGGGCCATTATAAACAAAATATGCAGCATCCATAGAAAGTTTCTTGGTGTTGGGTTTTTTGTTGCTGTTTTCTGAACTTTGTTTCAGGTTTGCATGTAGTAGTGTAGTTGCAATGTGTCTTAAACAGATAAATGTTGGAAAACATCAGGAGGTGTTAACATCCTCTTATGCTTGGGCTACCTCTGCTAGAAACAATTCAACAGGTGAAGGTAGAAAACCTATCAGTGTCTTCAGCAGTCAAGCACAGGCACTGTAGAACTCTTATGCTGATTGCATTCAGATGACAAACAAACCATCCCTGTTGGGAAGAGAACGTGACTTCATTCTACTTGCTACGATTAAGAGTAACTTTGGTAATGAAGCAAATGCTTGTTAATGCAGTTAATGCTTTTTTTTCTGTGAATTTTAATTCTGTTTTTTTTAACATTCATTAATTGCCTTAGAAGAGCAATGATGTTCTCAAGACATTTTCCAATTGCAGAGCCTTCTTTTATTTGCAGTTGTGTAATGTGATGTTTCAAGGTGCTTTTCTCCTTTCAGTGCCAAATACATCTTAATTTTATTTGGCACACAGTAAATATTTATTTTTGTTCTCCTGGAGATAAAGGATTTTCATGCAAGGTTTTTGAGTTGCTTTGAAACAATATTTGTCTTGATAATTGGATGCATTTATTCTGTTTTGTTGCTGCTTTTTCTTTTAAATGGGTTGCTGGTGTTCTTCAGTGGGTTTTATCCTTTAAAGTCTTGTTTATAAAAATAAAATTCTTAGTGTAAAATGCATTACGTATTACATGTTTGTAACATGAACTTTGTAGAAAGAAAACTAAGGAATAATTCCATAAGTTCCATTAAGTTCTTGCCAAAATGGATTCTGTATTGGGGGCTATTTGTTCCTTTTTTTTTTTTTTTTAAAGCTATTTCAACACCTGGTATTTATTTAGGAATTCATCAAGGACCCATGTTGCTCTCAAATTGCTGCTCTTCTCAAATCTCATTTCTGTTTCTCTTTGGATGAATGTGACAGACTGCTTTGCATGCCTAGGAAGCTTTATTTCTCGCTAGGTAGAATCACGTGTTGACATCTCTCAGGGAGTCCCATATGCCACGGCACCTGACCCAGTCCTTAACGCCTGTGAGAAATGTGACAGGTATGGAGCAATCTTTTTTAAAGTTTCTCTCCTGTCACTTTGCTGTTTTAATTTAAGAGTTATCTTAGTAGCATGCAGAGAGGAATAGAGTATCAGACTATAGATTATTTTGTATTCTTTTCAAGTAAATAAATAATGCATTCTGGGCTGCAGTGCCAGTGGGTGTTCTTTGTTCCAGCATTATGATTCTGGAGGTACTGTTTGTTCTGAAGTAGTTTTAGGGTACTTCAGTTACTGGGGAACTAATAAAATGGCACTGAAGACTGCTTCAGGTTTAAATTCCCAGAAAGTAACTTCAAAAACCTAAGTTTTGCATGTTAGGTAAAGACATGTGGAAAGGGAGATTGAGTTTTCAATGAAGTTGTAGAGCAACTTTGATATAATGAATAAGCTTCACACTCAATTGTTGTTCTGGAAGATGAGTTATAGTCATTAATAAGCAGGATGTCTCTTTTATTATGGCTAAGTTAATTTGCTTAGATCCTTCCTGACAAGCTGAAGGTTGTTGTTGACTCACTTTTCTTCAGTGTCAGCACGTTGATTAAAGTATTGTAGTTTGTATTCCTTATTAATAAAGGAGGAAAGGGGTTACTGATGTGATGAACAGTATTTCAGGTTTTGGATTCTGGTTTCCGAAGTTGCTGCATTATTAGCAGTTTGCCTTGGTGGACATCAAATTCTTCTCTCATAAAGTAGTGAATGATTATTAATTTGGTAGAACATGGCCGCTTTGTTACATGTTGTGGTGATTCCTAAGGACCTAATTTGGGATCACAATGCCTTGGACACTATGCTATTCAACACTAAGAGGTTACCCTGATCCTGAAGTGTTCCTACTCCAAATATTTTACCTTTGATATTTTGAACTGAAGTACATTTCTTAGTATTTAGTACACATACAGTGAAATGAAATGTAGGTGATTGTGGAAAACTGAGTGATGTTGTGGTAGCTGTAGTTCTGCTGAAACAGCAGCACCAACTGCTGTTTCATACATCAGGTATAGAGCTGTTTATGGAAACTGAACTTTCTTGACAAAAATAGAAGTATTGTGCTGATGTTTAGGAATGTACTTTATATGAAATTAGTGTAAGAACATTCTAATCCCTTTCACCAGCTATTTTGACTGTTATGCATTCATTAATGAATAACAAACTGTTCTTTTGACAAAATAATTATTTTACCAATATATAGTGAATGTCATTATCCTAAACAATTCAGCTACCAAGAATCAGAATATTATTACATTCTACTGAGTCTATTACCTGTCAACACTTACTAAAGTGGTATCCATTCTAAAATAGACTGGGAACTGCGGTATTTTCAAGTGTAATAGGTGCTTCACCATAATCTTCTTGGGGGCAAAATGAAATACACCGTATATAGAGCTAAGAATGTAATATATTAGTCCAATTAATGTTTTCTAGTAGTCTGTATTATCAAAATCTCTCATTAATAGCATTTTAAATTCTTCTTTAAAAAATTCCTTAGTTCTTGGGCACCTGACTGCATCTTGGTTCCAGGCCTATGGAAGGGGCTTCACTTCCCAGGGACTAAGTTGGGCAAACCTTAAGCAGAGACTAACTCAGCTCTGCCTGGTCTTCAAAAAAAACCTTCAGACTTCTAGTATTAATTGCAAAAATCACTGTCAGGGAGCCATGTGCTTTAATTCTAATTTTAAAATCCTAGGAAGTCCTCAGCAACTTCCTATGAAGTACTATTTCCCTAGAGGTCTTCCGTTTCCACATGGGTTAGCAGGAAGTCTGTATGTCAGGTTCCATTTTTTTGCTAGCCCTATTAAACTGCTAAAACAAGGTCAATGTTCTAGTTCTTTTTTTTTTTTTTTTTTTTTTTTTTTTTTTTTTTTTTTTTTTCCCTCTCCATTTTATTACACTTGATTTCAAAGAAGGAAAATGAATGGTTGGTTTTTTTTCTTTTTTTCTTTTCTTTTTTTTTTTTTTTTCTCCTCTCTCAGCATCAAAAGTTCCTAATTGTTTCAACTATTTTTTTTGGTTGTGAACCAGTGGCACAACCACATGTTATACTCTGTGTCTATGTAGACGCACAAACACTTGCAGGGTTATTATGAAATACTTTGCTAACTGATCTCAGTCTATAGTTGTACACTTAAAATAAAAGGATAAAAAAAATACTTAAAGGCATTCCAATGCATCCTTGTATCTGCCACATCAGAGAGTGATCACTGCAAATGGGATTATGGAGCAATATAACAAATGTCTTTTGGTTTCTACCCTCCAGGTGTAATCAAATAGGGAGAAAGTGGGGAAAACATTCTCTCATGCATACATTCTTTTCCCTTATTCTTTTTCTGTGATTGCTGTTTCACTTAGTTTTAATGCATTTTTTCTTAAGCAAAAGATGAAAAATGTGTATGCTGTCTTGAAATGATATTTTGTGTAATGGAATTCAGTATTCTCTTATGTTAGTGTTTTCTGTGGTTGCTGGGGAGGGAACCTACATCTGTGAGGTGACTCTTGTTTTGACAACATCTAAACTTATCCATGCACATAACATGGAGCTATTTGTTGTGATATCTGATGGAGGTACTAAAAAAAGTAAACTTATATGACCAGATTTATGTAGAGATTGAGCTTTCTTTGGGAATTATCTTCATTTGGTTTGTTATTAGCTTTGCTGTTGTTAGTGCAGGAATTCAGGTGCATTAATTCAGGTAGAAAAAGCACAAAATATTTTTTCCTTTTGCAGTCATATTTCCCTACTTCCATAGGTAGATGGTTTGCTCACAGAACATTGTCCAAACTGTTTGTGTCATTGAATGAAGTTCTCCTGTCAGCAGAAGTGCTGTTTGAGACTTTAGGTCTGTGCACTGTCCAGTACTCAAGGGATGTTTCTAGCTGGTGTAAAATGAGCATAGCTGCTCACTCCTTAGGAGCTGAACTGAGTTTCAAATTGCTCTGATGACAACCTCAGCAAAATGCTAAAGCGGATCACTGACATCCAGAGAAAATAAGATTATATTTTTTGATGAATGTCTTGATTTGGGCTGGAGCCATAGGAGTGAAACACCATGAAGATGCATGCAGTTTTGTTCACTGCCTCTGAATGAGCAGTTTTATTTCCCAGGCCATCAATTCAAGCGTCTTACACCAACACTAAATTTTAAATGAAACTCTCCTTCCAGCAATGTGTGGCAGAAATGCGCAGCTGAACATCCTAGTGTTCATGCTAATGCATCTGCCAGTGTATGCTGTAGACCAGTTCCTCATTTGAAGAGGAGTATGAAAGGCAGCCTTCAAGAGAGCCCAAAGCTTGGCATCTGAGGAAGAGAAGTGGAGGAACATCTTTTCTGAATGGTCTATTAGCAATAGTTGTGAGTGGTCTTAGACGAGCATCTTTTCTTGATGAGTGAGGAGAGGAGGAAAAGTAGACATTTCAAGTTCTGAAAAAATATAAATTTTTGCTGAATGTTTTGAGATTCACTACTACCTTCCATTCCCCTGCCTTTTTAAGTGAAGACAGTGCAAATATTGTATACCTGTTGTCTTCTAGTGTTCCTGATTTTATCAGTTGCTGTGTCAAAGCATGAAAATTCCTGCGACAAAGTTACTGTTTTGCTAATGGTTCATGCCCTAGTGGATACCCTCCATTGCCCTAAAATATGCAATCATTTAATTGTCATTGCAATCCTATTATATTGCCATTATGGAATGTCTGGTGGGGAAAGCTATGAACATGTTATTAGTGCTGAAAGGGACAATTTACTGAATCTCACTAAATGCCATTGCTTCTCAAAAATGAATCAAAATTACTTTATTATGCATGTCCTACTTTAATATTTTGCTCAGATAGTGACTGTGCACCATTGATCATCTGCTGAGTTGAGTTTTTTTGCACAATTCTTAGTTTGCTGCAACAATAGGAATGTTAAAATCTTTCTGCACTCCATCCCAGCCCCTTTTATTTTTTTAAGCTCTTGTTGAGCTGGAGTTGTAAGTATGGGTTTTCAAGTGCTCGGAGCTCACAATGCAAAAGGTCTCATGTCCTAAATTCAATACCAAGAAATCCTCTCTCAGCTACCTCTTGGCAGTTGTTGCCACCTATTTCATTTATTTGAACATCTACTTCCTTCCTTTATTTCCTGCTGTTTCATAAGCTCTTTAAAGCGCTGAATACATCTCAGCAAGTACCCAAAATAACTCTGTACTACGCTGTGTACATCCTCACTTGAGGTCTCCAAATACTACCAAGTACAAATAATTAATTGCCACGTGTGACTATTGCTCTCAGTGGGGGCTGGAAGAGCTTGAAGCACGTACAGCCCTTTTTCCTGTGGGAGGATGGGCTTATCAAATGAGCTTAAAATTATAGGTTATTCCCAGAGATGGTTTTGGGGATCACTGAAGTTGAACTTCTTTATTGATTCTAGAAATTGCATTTCTTTCCATGGATGGCAAGTTGCAAGTAAGGCTGAATGTATTCCCTCATCTCTGAAATTACCATGCAAAGAGCTATGGGAAATCCAAAAGAAAATGTCTTTGTAGGATGCTGTGGAGAACAACGTGGCCTTCTCCAGAGTATTATAGATGTTGGAGAAAAGGCTATTTCGACCACGATAAAAGAAATGCTAGAAGTCCTTTAATATCTTTACAGTTCAGTGTCTTTGTAAGTGCATATAAGACGACTAAAGAGTAGTGATGGAAATTATGATTAATAATTTGAGCTGGGCTAGACATGAAAAATCTTAAGGTGTAGTAATTGAGATAGGTATCGGTATTAAAATGCAGATGTATGTTTATGCTGCAAGTAAAGCAATAATAATTTGTAGTGTAATTGCTCTTAATGCATGTGTATGTTTATCTATTTCACAGGGATTCTGCAAATATTCTTTTTTGTTTATTTGTTTTAAATCCTAGTTTTGTTCATGGTAATTTTGTATTTGTAGTTGTAGGCTGGCTGACACAACACAAATAGAATTATTGCTATACAGCTTAGTTTGGAAAAAAGCCTTTGAAAAGCGGTTTTGAATTGGCTTGTGGCAGTTCTCTTGTACATAAACTCATTTTAACTGCATAAAAACTACTATATTGCACCTGCAAACTGCAAAGAATGTACATTTAGATGTTATGAATAACTGCAGTTAAGTAGAAATGAAAATGAAATAAATCTGAATTTTATTTGCACTTTACCTTCATTTTAATGCCACTCAAGCTGCTGCTACCTTTTTTTTGTCAGAGTAGAATAGCTGTTAGGGATAAGAGTGTGTGTATATGTTTATCTGTGAAGTGCTGAAGTATTGTTTTCCTACATGTAACATAGTTTATAACCACAGAGGCTGGGTGGTGAAATTTTGACTGCTGAACATTATTTTAAAGCTGTTTGTTCCCATCACGGAAACACACTAATACAAGCTAGATCACAGGAGCCTGAACGGCAACTTCAAAACAGGTGATTTCTGTGAGTAGTGAGTAATATTAATGCATTTGCAGTCAAGATGCTGTTAAAAGATAATGGTGATAGTAATGCGCACAAGGATTTACTTTTACTGATACTAATTTATTCTTGATATCACACTTGTGAAGTTTCCACCTGGTGAAACCACATGAATGACCATAATCCCTCTTATCTGCTGAATTGGAGGGGCATAAGAAAGTAACTATAGGCAAAAATTTCAAGAACACTTTAGAATTAGTCAGCTTTGTATCATTTATGAACGTGCTTTGTCTGTTTAGGAATCTCTATCCACAGAAAGTTAATGCTTTGTCTGCCAAGTCAGCCAACAGCTTCTGAGATCTTTAGTATCAAAACTGCGTTACTGAAGCTTTTGCTGATTTATCAGACTAACGGCTTTTTTTGTCTTCCCTATTGTTTTGTGTTGCCAACTCATCCATACTTTATTTTTAACTGTTTATCTTCTGTCAGCTCTCAAATCTTGTACCAGCATGTGCAATTGCATTTTTAACTACACTTTAATTAGCTAAAAAAAGGAGCATGAATCTATAAGATGCCTTGCTTCTGCTAGCACCTGTCAAGTAACCTCTCTGTCCTGAGCTGAGAAAAGTGCTGAGAAAAGTCCCGCATGCCCAACACAAAAACTCTTAGCAAAACTGTCTCACCACTGAGCAGTCCAATTGATTGTGCTGGTCTTCCACAACTCTAAATCCAACTAAGGAAGCGTGACATAGCTCAGACCATCCTTCCCTTGTGCAGTGCTGGTTGTGATGACTGTGCCTTGCTAATCCTTGTCTGTTGCCTGGATTAGTCTGTAGAGGCTGCATACTACTCCCCTCCAAGCTGGAGGGGATCAGTTGTTCCAGTTTGTGCAAGAGTGGCTTCTACTTTAATAAAAATGAGTTTTTTAAAAATACTGAAAATCAAATCAAGAGTTGGTTGCTCTTGTTTTTCTTCTTAAATAAAATTACTGAATATGTGAAGAGGCCAAGATTTTACAGCTGTGAACTGGATTTGGTCTTGCTGTCTTTGCTTAGAGAGTCAGAGTGCAGTTTGCAGGGATCAGACAGCAGACCCAAAAGCCTGTGCACTTTTTTCAGGACTTTGCTTCTTGTTGAGTTCTAGTGCTTCTGGGCACTTTGCCAGGGAAACCTGGGTACCCAGCAAGGAACTTAAGTGGGTCTGTTTTCAGGTAGGGCTAGGAAGATAAAGAGTAGCTCTAGCAGCTTCCAAAGACCTCCCTGCTGTCCTTGATGAGAGCTCTTGCAGCCTTTGTGCCTCGCTGTCCAGTCCGACAAGGGAGATTCAAGCATCCCTTTTGTTCAGAACTATTGCTCAGGAACTAGCAGAGCATTGCTCCAGTGGGAGCTGCTCTGTGATCGTCTTTGTGTTAATGCTTCTGCCTCTCCCCTCCTTTTTTTTTTTTTTCCCCCCTTCACTTGCTAAACTATCTTTAGCTCAACTGATGAATTTTTCTGTTTTTTCTGTTTCTGTTCTCTCCCCTGTTCCATGGGGGAGGAGTGATCAAGCAGCTGTGTAGTGCTGAGCTGCTGCTCATTGTCAGCCTACCCAGCTTCCCCAGTACAAGAGAAATAAGGACTTACTGAAGTCTGGCACAAGGACTCCCAGATTGCTAAGAGATAGGAGAATATTTAATATGAAGAGAATCTGAGCGAGCTGGGGTTGTCTGGCCCAGAGATGGCCTCAAGAGCATCTTAGCAATATGTGTAAATACCTGAGGGAAGGAAAGATGAGAGAACTGAGCTCTGTTCAGTGGTGCCTAGTGAGAGAAGAAAAGGCAGTGGGCACAAACTAGCAAACGTGAGGATTTATCTGATTATTAGGAAAGTCTTCCTTGTGAGGATGATTGAGCTCTGGCACAGGCTGCCCAGGGGAGTGGGGTGTCCTCCTTGGACCTCTCCCAAAGCTGCCTGGATGTGGGACTGGGTCCTGCTGGGGCAGTGCTGGGGCAGAAGGGCTCAGAGGTACCTCCAAGCCTCAGAGAGGAACTGTTGTAGATTGACAACTGCCTCCCATTCCCTATCTCTCCTCTCAAGCCCTTCTGCAATTGCTGCTGGTTGCCAGGACAAGTTTTCCTAACGGTAGATGGCAGAAGTGTGGGTATGATACTAAAAATAAAGTTTTTCCTCATCAACGTTTGATTAAACGTAGTGGGAGGAAAAAAAAAAAAAAAGTAAAATATGAACAATCTGTGTACCCTTACCCCTGCTATGGAAAGTAAGATGTAATTATGTTTGCACTCTATTTTCTTCTGTGCTTTAGGAAAACAAATATCACCTGATTGGTATGCTGAAGCATGTTTGGAGAAGCCAAATATGTTTTCTTTTTAACATCCAGGATAAAAGCAGAGTCAATAGTGAAACTCATCTCATTTAGATGTCGCATTTTGCCACCAATAACTTTTTGTATTATTCTCTCTCATGCTACTTAGTGTTCAATAGTGAGTTATCATAACTTCCATTAATAAGAGTTTTGGTTTTCTCCTAGCAGTAAGATATGGTCCTTGCTGGTAGCAGGCCCCAGGCTCTGTAGTGCATTTGCAAGACCTTGGGTCATGTCAGGCTGGCTTTGTGCATACTCAGCTTTCCCTGCTGGGAGCTTTGTTTTCACTTGGTTTAGTTGTAGCCATGACTCTTCCAATGGCAAGATGGCTCTTGCAAATTTGTTTCATGTTTCACTGTTGTCTTATAACTGTGAGGTTTTATGTAGGCAGTATTAACTGGGAGTTACTGTGTGCAGACTGGGAGAGTCCTGACTAATGTAGTGGTACATTGAAGAGGAATATTGACCTTTTTTTCCTTAAATTTTAAGTTAGTTTCATTTTGTTTGTTCCCTTTTTTTCTTCTTGAGTGAGTTTAAACTGGGAAAATTTTAATTAGTGTCCTAAGTAATGAACATAATGCAGTGTGCACCTGCCCTGATAATACCTTTGTGAGGATAGTAACTGCAGACATCAAAGCATTGTATCAGGGAAAAGCATCTATAACTAATTTAATATGTTCAAGATTAAAGTGTATTTTTTCTGAATGAAATCATATCGTAAATGGAGTTTTGCATGGTGAGCAGAAATCCATCCATCTTAAATTGAAGAGTAGTAATATGGTAGGCTTTTACGTTCACTATGGCAACTAAAGCGTTAGGTTGCAATACAAGCTTAACATCAGCGAACGCTTTTATGAATTCACTCTTTTAACACCTGACATTCTTAAGAGGTAAATGCATTAACATTACTTTTGCTTTATAAATAAGCTTGAAACACTCTTCTCGCCTTAATGTGAACACCTTCAATAAAGAGAAGATGCTGCAGCTTTCACTGCAATAATCCATTTCCTGTGTGGGCAAACTCAGGCCAAAGGCAAAGTAGTTTGTCTCTATCTAATATTGTAACTATGTTACCTTCTGCCTTATAAACCTCAGAACCTTCCTGTTAGATCACAAGCAATGCTGGGGGCAGGTTACTTTTCTTTCCTCTCTTGCAGCTGCTTTTGTCTCTTTTCCAAATGTCTTATTTATTGTGTGAAGTTTCACTGTGCTTGCTTTGGCAAAAATCTCTATCACCTCCTTGCTTCTTTTAAGAACCATGAATAGAACTCATCTTGTTCAATACTGTTTGCTCAAGTAGTGCCATGTAATCTTGACAACAAGAATAAGTTGGGAAGTCTGATTTTGGAATCTATCCATCTCCTGAGACAAGTAGGGAAGAGAGGGGAAAGGTAACATTAAGTTTGCTGTAAGATAAACATTCCCATAAGAAGGATAGCAATTGCCTGTGGTGGAAAATAACAAAATCCCACAATGTATGGTTTGATTTCCATGTTCTCTGAATCAAGGGATCAAAATCATACTTTTTTTGTGCCAGGAAGAACAAGGGACAAATAATGAATTTTTTCCACACCCCATCCTGTTTTCCCCTTTCCTTCATGGATTCTGAGATTTATATTTATCTTGGAAAAGCTGCAGTTTACTGGTACAGCCATTTAGCTTTTATAGTTATAAAATTTAGGGGAGAGTGATATCTGTTCCATACAACTTCCAGAGTGCTTTCTAAAACCTTTATTGCTGTAATGTTTCAAATTCAATAAGAATCCTTGACCTTTGCTTGCTCCGTTATTTTAGAGATGTTGCATCATTTTGATTCCCTTGTACTACTGCACTATCAAAACAAAATATCTTTATGGAAATGGTGTAGCTATATCAGATAAACAAGACTACATCTTTTCCGTTGTCACTGTAAATGCCACTGAGGAAGACAGAGAAACTGACTGTACTAGTACAGTATAAATAATAACTACAGCATTGCAGAACAGGCATAATTTGTATGGACAAAAGAAACCCAGAGTGAAAATTAAATGTGTTCTCAATGTGTAGAGTTTACTCATATAGAAACTTCTTAGACTTTGAGTGGAAACTGTGGAAGCATTTATTTGAAAATTTGTAAGGAAAGTTTTCTTAGGCTTCAGATTTTACCGCTATTTCCACACTTTAAATTTGGGACTCTAACAATTCAGAAATTGATCTGATTGGCAGGAAAAAAAAAATTAAGGATTCTTGTTCATCCTTTTCTACTTGTGAATACTGATGTTCTCTCATTTAAGTACTGTAAGTAGATGTAATCCAGAGATGTACCTGTACGTTTTCTCACGGAATGTGTGGAGTGTGAATAAGCCTCTTACTCCTCAGTTATAAACCAGGAATAGACATGACAGATATGGAAGCATCCATGAATTGCAAAGGCATAGTGATACTACACCTGTGTAAAATACATGACTTTCAAAGCAAGTAAGAATGATTGTAAGAAGTTGCTGTGTGTTGAAGTTAGCAACGCTGTGTACTCTCACTCCTAAATATACTGAATAATATGGAAAGGGCCCATCAGACCACATAAATGCTTTCACTTTGCAGGTTTATTCAGTGAAGTTTGTGTAACATTTCCAGTTGCCTTGCATGCAGGAAGAGATGTTATCTTAGAATAATAGTTCTGTAGGTCCTAGGAAAACATTCCCAATTGCACATGAAGGGCACTGGAAGTCCAATTAACATACGAATGTCCCAGCAGTAGATTTCCTTGAGGAAAATAAAGAAAAATGTGGAGTTTAGTTTTACACTGATCAACAGCTCTGTGATCATTAACAGACGTATCACTTCTAATTTGCGATCTTATTTGTCCTAAGATCTAAAAAGCTATTTGGCTTTCCGGGGGCTTGTAAGTTGGCAGAAGTTAAATATAAGTCTTATTCAGGCAGCTTCTCGTTTGGTGCTATACTAGAAGAACAACATATACAGTTTTCCCCATTCTCCTCGTGCTTTCATGTGAAGCATCTTCTAAAATGGCTTGTGGATGTTAAATGTGAATCATATAGAATGAAAAGCAGTAGGGTTTAAAAAAATACATAAATGTAAGTTTAGAGCAGAAAACTGTTAAACAGTTAGCTGAAGTATCTCAGTGTTTTCTACTTGAGATAAGTCACCAAAAAAGAAGGTTCAAAATGAAGCAAAAAGACTGGCAGCAGCTGTGTGCATAACACAGCAGTTCAGTCAGATCTGCAGCTATCAAAATGGTTCTGCATATCTTTGGTTAAAATTTCTGATGATCTTCATTGTGGACACCCACGATAATGGTCCTTGTTCTTTCCTGCTTCACTGTCAGTAAAAAGGGATGGGAACCTCTGAGCATCACTACATAGTGCGTATCTTGAGGACTATTTCAGTTCCTGATGAAAAGACAGAGTTTTACAGATGTAGTGTGAATGAGAAGCTGAGCTGTTTCCTCAAAGCACAGCCTTTGTTTAATGGCATTTCCACTACAGCGATGTTATTGAAATTTGTGTGGGTGATGTCAGTTTGATAGGCTCAGCACTTTTAGGGGACATTGACAGAAACTAAATTGGAAAAATGCAACAAATGTTAGGTTTTAGCAGAGTATTGACTTAATATAGATTGAACAGAGGAGAAAAATATTGTGTTGTGTGCAACTTGAACTTCACATTGTCTCATTAAAGACTCTGCAATGGATAACACTGTCTGTCTGTTTCGCCCTCAGCTGTAGACCTAGTAGATCATTTGTATAAGGAGTAATAATATAGCACTCCATGGCCCTTTGCTATAAGAGCCACGGGGTATTTTAAAAACTGTTTTCATTGCTTACAAAAATCTACACTCAGTTTCTTTCTGCACAAATGTTCAGGTCTTTTTAATTTATGGTCCCTCCCTTATTTCTTTTCCCTGGCCCCAAATCTATCTCTTGCTCGTTTATTTCATCCAGATTTCTTTTTTTTATACAGCACTTTATCGTATATCCCTTAAAACCCCCAAGTCCCCAGACTTGTGTATGTAATTAAATACATTTGCCTTTATTTTTTTCCCCCCTTTTAATAATATATCTAAGAAAGACGTATTAGAAGAAATACTAGCTTATATCAATGGAAAAAATATTCCTGCTGTCGTGCTGGGATAAAATGATTGATTGAAGAAATGAAAACCGGGTCAATCAACTTAGATTTTCACAAGAAAAAAATCAGTATGTCTAACCGTATATGCACGTTGACTTCTTAACGTGGTTTTATATTATTAACCTCGAGGATCCATTTTAGAAATACATGGCTGTGTTTTGAGAGAACAGCTTCTTGGTGCTTTTGTCACTGATGTGAATCCAGCCCAACTTAATCTGACTTTACCCAAAACACTTACTTACCAACTAAGGAACAATCGTTGGCTTGCCAGGTTGGGATATGGCTCTTTTGTGGCCCATTGAATTACTCACAATACTAAAACAAAACGCAAATCAGCGTGTGATGATGGTGAAACTAGCTGTAAATTGCTCAGCTGTCAGGGAACAAATATGTCCTAATGACGATTTCCAGAAGTTTAAGGTGCTCCTTCTGATGACCATTTTGAAGGCTGTAGTGCACAGCCTCTTTGCCAGAGATTCACGTGGTATTCATGTCTCCTGCAGAGCTGCCATCTCTGAAGAGTCAGAAGCGAGCTTTCCTTTTTCTTCAGTATACAATAGAAAAGAGGTCTTTTTGTTTTGAGCAGTTTTCTGCAATGTTGGGCGTGTTTTCTGTAGTACGTGACTCCATCTCAGACTCTGCCTTTATATTCATTACGTATATATGCTTTCAGTGGGTTCCTGACTTCCACCACAGCGCTGTGCACCTCTTTGCTGGTTGTGGAGTTATAAACACCCATTATAGTGCTGGCTTCCTACTCCTTTACTAAGGCAATTTAATTTTCATTCTTTCTGATGTAGTATGCTGGAGACTGAAATCTGTTCCTTTAAGAGCAGTGACTGTGAAATGGGGTTGGTCTTGGGGCACAGTTATTTTCTCAGATAGCTCTCAGGGCCTGCAAACACATTGGTAGTTCATACAGTTCAGTCTGCATTGGCAGATTGACGTGTTGACTGTTTCATGATTTTTAAGCTAACTTCACGTTGATCAGGCTGTCTTTTGAATATTATAAATATTATAATTTAAGATGTTTCAAGCCACTATGAAGCGTAGTTCAGTAGTTTACTTCAGAGTCTGTTGTATCCTTTCTTACCTCTGCACACTCAGACTTCCATGCCTCCCTTGTGATGGCACTACACAACATCCAGTGAACTTGTTCAGTACACTGGTGTAGCTAGGAGCAGATTGCTATATTGGACTTGTTTCCAGATGAGCTGGGGAGCTGCAGCTGATTGTTTGCTCATTTATTTATTTGTTTTTACCTCAAACCAACCAAACAAAAAATCAAAGAAATAAAACAAAGAGCATAAGCTCAGCTGTTCTGTACATTTTGTGTTTAGAGAGACAGACAGTGGGCACCAGCTTAATAAACACAGGCCTTTGAGTTGATACACATCCTGTAGCTCTAAAATATATTGCGCTATTGTCTTAACTTACTCAATATATCCAAACGTTGGCTTGAGTAATGCACTTGCAAAACAGATTAATTGCTTAATTTAAATGCCCATTATTTCTGTGTGCTGTTTTGGGACAGCAGGTACTATGCGTCAGCATTCCACCTGTGTTCTGCTATTATTGATTACAAAGTACTCTTTTTAATACATCAACTGTGTGATCCAATATACACTGTGATCCTGCCTATCTCTGTCTTCATTCATAAATTTAGTACTGCTTCTACAGTATTTTCCTGCAGTCTGATTTTCCAGCAACTCTTGATTTTATTTTTATAGACTAAGAAACATCTCAAGAAAAGAGCTTGTTGATTGGTAATGTTCTTTTTTATAAAGAGCTATTTTTATCTTATAATTCCTTTCCCCATTTTTGTGGTTGCTTTTTCAAAAAGAACAGCAAACCTACCATATCTGAGAGCCAATGTGTCTATCTTTCTCTTAACTCGCTGCTGTTGTTTCCTTAGGAATTTCCTGGTGATATGTATGTTGCGTATGAACAAGATGCCCTTTCTGTATTTCTTTGTATTCTTCTTTTTTTTCCCCAAAGGCTTCATGTTACTAAAATTTTAATGTAGAAACATCTTTTTGTGGCTTCAAATCTGTCTTATTCTCAAATGCTCCATAACTCTGTTTTATTCAATCATTAAATTATAAGGTGCCACCTTTTTCTTTCTGTCATTTCCTCCCTCATCCACAATTGCACAACCGAAAAGCGAACCTCAATTTTTTAGTCTTTTAAATATATTCTTTCCTGGGAAAAGCTACGGCTTCTGTTTGACATGAGCTGCTGCTGTTATTCATTTGCTCCATTTCAAAGCTATTGCAGGAGCAGAACCCATTTTGGCTGTGCACTTTCTGGAGGGTGCACAATGCAGATAGAGCAGTCACAGCATGTGCAAAAGTCTGACAAACTCCAACTTGAGAAAGGAAGGCTGAGAGGGGATTTCATCCAGGTTTATAATTACCTGAGGTGTGGGGGCCATAGTGATGAGGCTGGTCTCTTTTCAGTAGTGCGTGGGGATAAAACTAGGGGTAATGGGCTGAAACTTCAGCATAGGAAGTTCTGCACGAATGTGCGCAAGAACTTCTTTACAGTGAGGGTGACGGAGCACTGGAACAGGCTGCCCAGGGAGGTGGTGGAGTCTCCTTCTCTGGAGATATTCAAGACCCACCTGGACGCCTACCTGTGCAACGTGTTGTAGGGAGCCTGCTTTGGCAGGGGGGTTGGACTCTATGATCTCTAGAGGTCCCTTCCAACCCCTACAATTCTGTGGTTCTGTGAACTTATGGGTGCATGAGGATGGATTTTTGACTGGATATTTAGAGGGGAAATAAATGAAACTTTTGCAACCCTTTTGCTAACTTTGTGACTAATATAAAGTTTCTTAGCTTAAATATTTTCAAAGAGAAAATAGTTGGTTTTATCCCTAGTAGCGTTTTCTAAAGCTGTTATCAATAAATAAATAATGTTTGGGTTTTTTTGCAATAAGCCTTCTTGAAATGCCATGCTGGAATATTTCGAGGAAAGATATGAGATTTCCACTGAATATGTGAATTTAGGTCTATGCTGTAGTGTCAGTAATTTCTGTAACTTCTGTAGCTTACTAGCATGAGTGATTGAATCCAGGTTAATGTGGCAACGAATATAAGGTGATCTGAGTTGTTAATTTGTCTCAGCACCTTAAGCCCTGGGAAGTGTTATTTTTATTTGTTATAATTATCTATGTATACTTATTCATGCATATTTATATATGCTAGGCATACACATGTTGTCCTACATGGATAATACAGGAAATTGTCTCTATTATACAATATATAGGAAGTCTACAACTATATGCAAATAAATGTAAAAACTTGTGGCCTCTGTTTAGCAAGCTTAGCAAAATAGATGTGTATGTGTAACATTTATTACTGGAAATAATGACCTAAATTATTTTCTTGTTAGAGTTCAAATAGTTTCACTGTAGTAGGGTTTCCTCTGAGCATGTGTATAATCTGTACTTATTTATCAAAAGGGTCTTTATTAGTGTCAAAATCACAATATGAATAATGCTTTTAGATAGCAAGAAGATTAAAAAAAAGTAAAAAAACAAACAAACAAAAAAAAAACAAAACAAAGGCATGAAAAGAAAAGCACCCCTCTTAAGGGTGGTATTTATATAACAAAACAAAAAAAGGCAGAAGCAGCAGGGCTGATTTTAAAAATAATAATTTAAATTATCATTATTCTACTATTGTCCAGGTGCTGAACAACTTCCAGCGAAAGGAAATGCCTTCACAATTCACATGGCAGTCTATGATGTGAATCAGGCTATGCTGGAAATTTTAGAAAGTATTTATTTTTAGGTGATTGTTCCCTAGTTGACCTCTCCTACTTTTATTTTGAAAGTAGTGAGTCACAATACGTGGATGCAACATCTCTAAGTGCTTTTATACAAGCCTAAAAACTTGTAGTGTATGGGTTTAGGCTGGTATTGGAACATTGGGGTTCATTTATAGGTAACTATATTTTTATTATACGACTCTATTATAATTATCCAATGAAAGAAAAGTGTCTTTGACATTTGATATTGTATGGTTTTGTAACCTATTGAAGACTTTACCCTTTATCTATCCCATGATGGCATTAGAAAGAACACTGTGTCAGGAGAACTAATTAAGAGAACTGGCTTATATTGCAATATTGCAGAGAAAACATGTTGGTGGAATAGATGATAATTCAGGTGTTGGTGTCTTTTCCTAAAAAAAAACATTGTGATTTTTTTTTTATTATTATTTTTTTTTTTAGGGGGGGTGAGTTGGGAAGGGTGGAACTCAGCTTACTGTCAGCCTTATTGTTTGACAGAAACTTAAAATTACAACTGTGGCATGATGGCATTCAACTCAGATGTGACTGTGAAAAAAATATTGACTCTGCTTGTATTAAGGCTGTACTGAAATGTACTTTGCACAAGAACTGCTTGAAATTAGTTCAGTTTGCTCCCCCACTGTAACATATGACATTTTTCTAATTAGGGCAATGTTTAATTTACTGTCTCATGGCTTTTTGAATAAATATAAATTGTCATACTAAAGTGACAGGTGTAAAACCCTGGGTAGCTGTGTTAGCGAGGTTAATTTGCTCTTAATCAAATCAGTTCTGCTTCACTTTCTCATGGGGAGTGAGAGATAATAGGCCTGTTTAACTGGAGATTAGGCAGCCCTTTCCCTGGAATTCCCAAAGGGTTCACCTGAGACTTATTGTGTCGTATCCTCTATAAAGATATTTGAATATATCAACATTTAAAGATATGCTACATCTACTCACATGGGAATTGCATCACCTGCAGCACCAAAAGGGCAGCCTGCACAGGAAGATGCTTGAGGAGAACCATAATGTGCCACCTGAGTAAGGCTCTATCCCAGTGAGAGAACAGAGAGAGGGACAGAAACATTTTCTGAGCTGTAAACAGGAAAAGTGTCCTCACCCTATTGTTGTATTTTGCAGTGAGAAAGGTGTCAATATGCACTGTTAAGACAGTTGATAAAAGAGGCAAGAGAAATAAATGAATGAGCCTGCCAATTTATAGGAAGTGCAATGTAAGGATTCATCAGGGGAATGTGTAAGCATAAATAAGGAGTTTGGTTTGCAGGATCAATAGACGGAGGCTTTGTGCCTGTAGGCCATTGCAGCAGCATGTGGAAGAACTTGATGGGCAGGGGCAGTCCCTGGTGAGAAAGCTTGAGCATTCTGATACAAGAGGTGTGTAAGGAGAGCTGTGGGATGAGAAAACTGAACAAACTCAGAGTGAGGACATTTTGTGCACCAGGAGAGTAAACTTGTGTGCAGACTATTGATGACAGTGATGGAAGTTTGCCTCTTACATTTCAGATAAAAATTTGGTATGGAATTCAGAGTCAAGTTTCCTCAGTAAGTTTGCAGTTGATGTCAAGCTGTGTGGAACAGTTGGCATGCCCAAGGGATGGGTGCCTATCAGGGAGACCTGGACAGGCTCAGGAAGAACCTCATGAGATTCAACGAAGCCAAGTGCAAGGTCTTGGACCTGGGCTGTGGCAACCTTTGTTATCAATACAAGCTGGGGGGAACATGGATGGAGCACAGCCCTGTCATAAAAGACCTGGGAGTATTGATGGAAGGATGGTAAGAGGGACTTGGTCCAGCAATGCAACCCCACAGCCCAGAAAGTCACCTGTATCCTGGGCTGAATGAAAAGAAGTGTGGCCAGTAAGGTGAAACAGGGGATACTGCCCCTCTGTGCTGGTGAAACCACATCTGCATCCAGATGTGGAGTCCTCGGTACAGGAGAGATGTGGCCCTGTTGGAATGAGTCCAGAAAAGGACTGCAGAAATGATCCAAGGGATGGAACACATTCTCTACAGGGACAGGCTGAGAGAGCTGGGGCTGTTCAACCTGGAGATGACAAGGCTCAAGGAAGACCTGATAGTGTTCTTTCAAAATCTAAAATGGGTCTATAAGAAGGAAGGGAACAGACTCTCTTCAGTGGGATCTGTTGTGATAGCACAAAGGGAAATGGTTTCAAAATAGGAGAGATTTAGGTTGGACATAAGGAGCAAGTTGGTTTTTTTGTTTTGTTATTTGTTTGTTTAACATTAAGAGTGTTGAGACACTGGCACAAGCTGTCCAGAGAGGAGGTGGAATTTCTGTCCCTGAAGACATACAAGGTCAGGCCTAGACTAGGCTCTGAGCAACCTGGTCTCTATTCATTGCAAGGGAGTTGGACTAGATGACCTTTAAGGGCCCCTTACAACTCAAAAAATTCTATGTTTCTATGATTCAAGGTTGTCATCTTATTTTCATTGTTTTCATTCTTAAACAGTTACTTACGAATAGCAAGTGGCATAAAATGGTATTTAGACAGAGGCTGTTACGCTTCTTATGCATTTGTTTTTAAACAGTCCCATCTTTTCTTTTGCTCTCATTGTGGAAAATGAGATAACTGTCCCTGCATGGGAATCTGTATGTGTGAGAGAAGTTAGAAGTGGGAACTCTGAGCACTCCTAGTGCATGGCAAATGTAGGAGGTGTTGTTACTGGTTTGTCACACACAACAGGAAGGGATGTAATGTGAAAAAAAGGTCTTTGCCTATTTTTGGTCTGCTTCAGTATCAGAGCAAAATTCTCTAAAGAATATTAACTTCATTAGAATGTAAGAGTAAATTTGTGCCAGATTTGGTCCTTCGATTGCTACACTGCCCAAGAAAAGTATGCTTTGACTCAATCTGTACATCATGAAAAAGCATGGAAAAGTGGTATTCCACAAGCAGAGTAAGCAAATTCTTAAGTGATGATACATGTAGAAAAGCCATG
Organism: Excalfactoria chinensis; assembly: GCF_039878825.1. NCBI lineage: Eukaryota > Metazoa > Chordata > Aves > Galliformes > Phasianidae > Excalfactoria > Excalfactoria chinensis. Next base: position 7,604,942 of record NC_092838.1, on the reverse strand, counting down.
TTCTCTTTAAGCAACAGGACATTTCTGTAGTCCTTGGCCATAGATTAAATTTGCAGTAAATTAAGTCTGTGTGGCTGTTTGTGTGTGTCTTTTATTCCTGGATTATAATATGCAGGCTCACACCTGCAACTTCTTTTCTATTTATTCAAATCAGTTTTGTGTAAGCCAAACACTAGGACATTTACCTTTTGATTTATTTATTTATTTATTTGCATAACCTATATTGTATGTAAAATAAGCAAATCCTCTGACATGTTTAGAGTCTTGTATTTGGGATGTGCTGGGCAAAATAAGAAGGATAGATACTATCGCTCTTCTATTATTTATGGACTATAAAGTCTTTACAGTGGCATTGACAAAGGGTTTATAGTCAGTATACAAGCTGGTTATACCATAAATTGTAATGTTATATGATAAACTGGAAGTTTATAGCAGTAGTAGATATCAAAGAAAAAAATGAATTTTGGTCTGAAATGATCTATCATGGGATGGAGTTGCTACACGTTTAAATATTCAACCATTTTTGTCTTCATTTATTTTGAAGCTACTGATAATTCATGTGCTACAGAACAAGGATTTATGGGCTTATTTAGTGACTGCTGTGGGGGGAGGTAGGAATAGACCCTTTGAAGTCAAGAACAACACATTCTGCTATAGTAGCTGAGAAACAGTGATGCAATTAAATTGATTCAAGTCCTTGGATTCCAGCTCTAGAGATGGCAAACAGAGTCGTTGCTAAATAGTTGGTCTGTTGCTAAAGGGCTCCCAACAATGCAATAAAATAGTTGGATTACTATTACTAGGAATGTAAATGGAAACTACTTACAGCAAAAATGTCTTAAACATAATTTAATTGCTTTGAGTTTACATTAAAACTAAAAGCAGTAAAATGTCAACAAATGTTAATTCCCTTTTCTTTGCAAGCCTCACTCCTTCCTTTAGCTAATGGTTCTGTAAACAAAAAGCAAAAATATTCTTAGTGTTTACTTACAACACTTCTAATTTCCTTTAAAAATAGCTCCTTGTATTTTTTTTTACCCCATTGCAGGGAATAACTGTGTATTACTTTCTTATTCTGAATCCATAATTTCTCACTGTTCTTTTGTCTTCAAAGCCTTTTTGGTGTGTAAGTATTGTGCAGATTGAATGACACTATAAGATTAATAATTTGCAGGTAAAAATATTTCTTTTTCTTGCTTTTGTATCCAATTTGAAATATAAATTGTACCAAATAAATTGCCAAGCTTTGAAAACTGTTCTACTGTCTTAATTTGTGATATGCTTAATACATCCAGGCTTTGTGGAGGTTTATGGTCAGGTAAAAATTAGGGGAAAAAAACAGTTATGTTCTATGAGTATTTACAATTTGTTATCAGTGGTGTAGCTTAGCATATTGGTAAGACTTAGTTTCATCAAATGAAATAAAAATCTCAAGTTTGGTAGTAAGAAAATTGAATGCAGAAGCTTCAGGTAAACATATTGAATCCAAATAACAAAACTGTATGATCAGAATGGAAATGGAAAAGCAATGAGTTAGCTCAGTGCCACAGAGTACCCCAGCACTGAGGCCCCCCATGGATTTAATAACCCATGGCCTCAAGTCAGAGGAAGAGAGGAACCAGCTGTGCTGCTCTGCTCACCTGGTGAAGGCTTCCTGCCCTGTCCCAGGGATGGCTTTTTTGCTTCCAGCATGGCCCCTGCTGCTGGTCCCTGGTTGATTTCACTGGTGCTCAGCACCGGTTTCAGCTCGAAATGGTTAAGGCAGTTAGTGGTGGCTGCCTTCATTTCTCAGACAGTTTTCACTGCTCTCTCATAGCTATTACAAATGAAGAAGTCCTTCCTTTTTCTCTGCTTTGAATTTTGTCTGAGGGCCTCCATTCCTCTTTGTAGCTGGCACATATTCTTCAGAGATGGGAGTATATATGTTATGAAGGGAGAGGGACTTTAAAACCTCTTCACTAGTCAGCAGAACAGCATGAGGAATTATGTTTGGGTCGCAAAATATGAGCAGTATTTCAGTCTCTATTGCCAGGGGCCCAGGTAAAATCTGAGCGCATGTGCAGCATATATTTGGCTTGCTTCCAAGATCTACTACACTGTGACTACATAATGAATATGTATGAAAGGGGGAACAGGGGTGTGAGTTGGTTTTTGTTTTGTTTGTTTATTTTCCAAAGAAATATTTTGGTTTCTGGAAACTAGTAGCTGCTACTTTCCCTTGAAGTACAAGCCTTACATTGTGTATATTGTTAAAGTACAATGCTAAGCATCAAAAGATGCATCTCCCTCAAGCCATGTTTTCCTTTACTTCTTGAGTTGTTTTTCAAGCAACATAAAAGTTCTCAGTCGTACCATGTAGCAGTCAAGTGGCCTTGTTTGTTTTAGTTATGCTAGAGGAAGTCTTTGAAGAAATAAAGAAGGGGGAAAAAAAATTAAACAACAACAACAAAAAAAAGCATTTTGGGGTCAGACCCTCTTCTTGTTTTCTGCCTTCTGCAGTTTTTGACACTCCTGCACAGGGAGTGGAAAATACCTACTAGTAGCATTCCCTACTTACAGTGCTGTAAACAAACGCATCACAAGACTGATTTTTGACATCTGTGTCACCGATGCTTTGAATATGAATTAGTACCTCAGGAATTTCAAACAGGAGAGTTTTATGGGTGCTTTGGCCACTGTTCCACCCCATAAAGCCTAATAAAGTTGACATTAGTGTGTACAAGATAGGTTCTTTCAAGATGGGCATGTATTTCAGTCTTTATGGTCTCCACTGCCACTGCAAATCAGCACTGAATATTCACACAGGGACAAATTAATCATTTAGCCAGAATATTTGCAGTGAATTGTAGGTAGCTGTGTGTGCTGGGGGAGATAACTATGGAAGAGTATTGCTGCAGCACTCAACTGCTATTCTCACAGATGTGCATCAAGGATTCTCTGTGGTCCTGTCCAAGCTTTGCCTCTATCCCTCCTCAGAGCCCAGACAGCAATTGTAAGTCTTAATTGCCCTGAGCAGCCTCAGCAAGCCTTCCACCCTGGATCCCCAGTTAAGGCCTTGTTGCCCTGAGTGCTGGTTCATTCCCTCACCAAATCTGATGCGTGCTGGGCTGTGGAGGGGTGCTGCTATGTCACCCCTGCCCTGGTGCTGTGGAGCCAGCCCTGTGCCTGCTGCTCTGCGGAGTGAGTGTTCTCAGCACAGTCTTGTGTAACTTCCCAAGTCTAATTATTTCCCGTGTTTATTGTGATCTGAGGTGGTCTATTTCTGTTTTTTCTACCAAAGTTACTTGTTCTGTCTGACAAGTGGCATAATTTGTCTGTAGCTTAACACTGCTCCCTTTGTGCAACACAAAGAATGACATTTTTCAGTGTATCAGAAGACAGAGAGAGAAAGGGAAAAACAAAAGGAGCAAGTGACAGTAGCTTTTGTGCGTGCCTGGTAAGTAAAATAACTGAATGGTAAATGAATGTGTATTTCCATGTGAGGTTGGGTGTTCTGAAGAAGTTCTTTACTCAGAGGATGGTCAAGCACTGGAACAGGCTGCCTGAAGAAGCTATGGATGCCTCATCCCAGCAGGTGTTCAGTGCCACGCAGGGTGGAGCCCTGGGCAGTGTGAGCTGGTAGGGGACAACCAGCCCATGGCAGAGGGTTGGAACTGGATGGTCTGTGAGGTCAGTACAAGAAAGACATGGAGCTGTTGGAAAGGGTACAGAGGAGAGCGACGAAGATGATTAGGGGACTGGAGCACCTCCCCTATGAAGACAGGCTAAAGGAGCTGGCCTTGTTCAGCCTGGAGAAAAGAAGGCTACAGGGTGACCTCATTGCAGCCTTTCAGTACTTGAAGGGAATGTATAACTAGGAGGGGAGTAAACCCTTCGAAAGGTCTGATAATAGCAGGACAAGGGGAAATGGATTTAAGTTGAAAGAGGGTAGATTTAGGTTGGATGTTAGGGGGACCTTCTTTACTAGGAGAGTGGTGAGATCCTGGAACAGGCTGCCCAGGGAGGTTGTGGATGCCCTGTCCTTGGAGGTGTTCAAAGCCAGGTTGGATGGGGCCCTGGGCAACCTGATCTAGTAATTGTGGAAGTTTGGTGGCCCTGCCAGGCAGAGGGGTTGGAACTTCATGATCCTTGAGGTCCCTTCCAACCCAGGTCATTCTGTGATTCTGTGTCTTCCAACCCAAGTCATTCACAAAGGAGGCTGCTGCTCTCCTCTCCCTGACAACCAATGACAGAAATCATAGAAACAGCACAGAGCTCTGCCTAGGGGTGTTTCAGACTGGATGTTAGTACAAATTTCCTTATTGTGAGGGTGGTGAAACACTGGAACAGGATTCGTATTGAGATGATTGGTGATCCAAGCCTGCCAGTGTTCACAAGGCATTTGGATAACATCCATGGTAATATGCTTTAACTTTTGGTTAGCCCACAAGTAGACAGACAGATGAACTTAATGATCTTTATGTGTCTTTTCCAACAGAACTTTTATTGTTTCAGAGACAAATAGGGTCCTATAATTTACAGGAAGTCATCTCGTAGAGGAGACTGAGAGAAAGAACAACCATGAAAACTTAGTCCTGGGTAATGCCAGCAAATTCACACATGAGGTGATTCCTAGAAGTGGCCCACTAGCAGAATGATGTTCAATCAGAAGTGACAGTGAGCTCCCAGCACATGAGACACATTATTCATTTAGTTTTTATTTGTCTTAATACCTTCAATATTTGAATGTACATAATGGAAATCTACTTTATAGCTTTTGTAACCCATGGTTTTGGTGTTTTATCCAATAGTTTAGTAGCACTTTGAGACATGGTAAAATTTAGCATTGTTTGGGTACTCTCTAATTATCTCTTCCTCCCTTTTCCAACATAAGAAAAGAGTAACATTGTTTTAAATTATTTCTTTGTGTTAGGCTTAACAGCCTATAAGAATACAGAACTTGCTACAGGAAAGCAAAAATAAAGAGAAAAAAAATCTCAGTGTTAATTAAGCAAGTTCAGCTAATTATCTATTTTGTATCTATTCACTACTCAGCATGTCTGCATAATTTTTCTTGCCCAGATCACTCAGAGATTAAAGTAAAGCTTACACATAAATAGATAATATTTTCCCCGTTCAGCTGTGCGGCTCCCCGTAAGGCAGAGTAACACGTATGTGCATATTTTATAATGCCACTGAGCCCACATTTTTCATTCTTTTTAAGTCTGAGTACGTTTATGTCACTGTGACCATTGGGTCTTTGATCAGTTTCGCTGTTTGAAATCTCGGAGTGGCTAATAGCTTCCTGTTAGCGAGGGGGAGGAGATGAGCACTGAAGCTTACAATCACAGTCAGTCACTTGATGAACTCCTGAACTAAAGTGTTTTGGAGTGATTTCTAAAACAGGAGTTTGAATTCAGAGAGTTTGAATTTTGCAGTATTGGAGTCTCAGCACAGAAATGACAAAATTCCTTTCTAAAGAGTAGGCTGAATAGAAGCTGGTGGAGTGCACACAATGTAGGCATGCAGTTGTTCAGCTCCAAAAGAAAGTGTCGCACACAGACATGTTGATTTGTGTAAGGAAGGTCCATATTTATCTTTATTTGAAATTAGATGTTAGAGAGGGTCAGATTAACTCCCTAATTGAAAGTTCAGTTTATTTACTTCACAAATATATGGTTAGTGTTTGCACTCAACCTAATAAAGAGGCTGTGTATGTAATGTTCTTACATCTGTTCTGTACCATTACAGGTACAAATTTGGATGCTGGAAGAGAAAACTAGGTAGTGTTTTAAAATATCTTGAGATAACTAATATGACAAGACAAACATTTTGAACATACTAGCAGTGTTTTATACTGGCTGCTGATTATGAGAGCTGCTTGTGATCTTTTGGTTAAAAATAAAAATTGTATAGTTTGTGTGGCCTCTACATCTACAAAAGTATTCAAAACAGTAATGGAAGGTGTTGTAGGGGAACAGTTAGGTCGCTGATGAAACTGGTGATTGAGCACCTGGTGTAGCGGCATGGCTGGCCCAAGGAGCATGGGCAGCTGGTTTGCACTTGTGCTTTCCAGGTGACCAAAAGGGCTGGCTGGACACAGGGTGGAGCCCCCCATGGCTCATATGAGGGCCAGCCATAGAGAGGTGAGCACCTCTTGTGCCTTGACTGCCTCTTGAGGGAGTGTTGTGTGGCCAGAGATCCCCCTCACCCAACTGGTGAATTCAGCTCTTCTTTCTGTATATGGCTTTTGTCCTACCTGGGAGTACTTTGCGTGGTATTGCCAAGAACCTGTCAGAAGCAATCTCACTTCTTTGTGAGCAGAACAGGGGAAAACCCACCACAACTAAATGCTTGTTTCACATAAAGACATAGTAATAAAAAAGATTTAGTGATGTACCATGAGACTTAAAGAAACAAATTTATTACTTAACTTGTAGCCTAGTTTTAGAGGCCAGCTAATAAAAAAGTATAGGGACTCCTACTGAAGTAGGTGACATGATTCACTTGATTGAAATGTTATAAAATCGTAGTTATGACTTCTTTAGGAGGGATCATAGAGGTAAATAAATGTCTTGTAAAAATCGTTTGCTAAGTGAGAGATACTGAAACAAAAAAAGGAACCCTACGGTTTGAGGAAGAGATGTTGGAGGCTGTGTGCTTAAGGAAGAAGAGCATAGGAATTTCTAAATACTGCATATTGCAACAGTGACGCTATTATATTCAGTACCATGAAAATCTTTATTAGTTTCCCTTATTAGAGGCTGTGGAACTGACTACAGAACTAAATGGTGGCGACTGCTTAGCTGTTCTTTGTTGTTCTGAGGTATACTTAATGCAAGCATTAAAAATGTACTTTCAGAAGACTAAGTGAAAGTTATAAATTGAGCAACAGAATGCTTGGAATGCTCTTTGAAGATGGTGTACCTTCATACCATCCAAGAGTGATACTACAAATATTGGCGACTCTGTGGAATGTGGCTGCAGTGGGATGTTAACTGAAAAAGTTGTTTCAGCCCAGAGTGTGAATGCAGTAGAGGGGAATCCAGAGCAGGCACAGGCACGTGATGCTATACTTGATGAGTGTGGTTCACAGTGAGCTCTTTCTGTTTTAGCTTTCCTGTTTGAGGATGTTTTTTTCTTGGTGGTAGTTTGTTGTTTTCTTTAAACAAGATTCCAAGAAACAGTGGAAAGCATGCCAGATATTGGTATATTTGCCTTGCCTCCAAATTTGAACTGCTTTCCAAAAGCTTAAAGTATGAAATTTGGGAAGCCTGACTATACTTCCTGGAAAAAAGCAGATTTCCTGATTTCAGGAAAAATACTGAGTCAATGGGGAAAAGGGCGATTTTCTGTTATCTTCAGAAGGCTTTTGTTGTGTTTCCCCTGAGGTCTGTACCAGAAAAAGGTTTTTACCTCATGCCTGAAGCTGATTTTTCTTTTGAATGTTTTACTATTATGAAGCCTTAATAAATAAATAAAAATAAATAAAAAAGCACTACAGAATCTTCAATATCAGTTATAGGGTTTTGACAAAGATCTTGGAGATCTGTCTTTTCAAAGACCAGAAATTGATGCTAACAATGAAGGAAAACAGAAAATAGATTCAAGAAGAATTTCAGAGGGCAGAGTGTTCTGCAAATCCACTGTTCTTACCATCACCCCTCAACAGTACATTCAATCCATGACTGTCAGATGAATTGTATCTTGCAAAAGGCATTATCTACCATAGGGAAAAAGTGTTCAGAAGGCATTGAGGAGTACTCCAAGAACAAGAGCATCATTTAAAGAATAAGTAGCTGCTGACTCACCAGAAAAAATGTCTGCAGAGGCAGCTAATTTACATATCATGATACTTAGCTTTTGTAAACATTGCCTTCTCTCTACAGAGAGCTGTGCAAACGTCTGATCGTATATCACTTACACAAACACATTAGTTCTCTTAGCCACTTTGGACCTCTCCATTCTCAAGAAATATAATCCAATCTGTAGTCTCGATTTAACTTGTTCATCTTTCAGTACAGTAGTTTATCAGGACAGAAGAAGGGAAGTAAGTACTTGAGTTTTCCACGTTGCTCTGGGGAGTAAGGTATTCACCTCCCACTCAACAGCAGAGGGAATCAAGTATTTAATTGCCCTTGAAAGTCCCTACTTCTTAAATTTGTTTAAAATATACAAACGTAATATATGTCAATTAATATTACCTTGAACTGTTGTTTCTTTCTTTTTTCTTTTTTTCTTTTTTTCCCCTGTAAAACTCAAAACATCCATAGAACGGATACACTATGATGACTTCTCTTGTTTCCCTGTGAGCTCTGCCCCAGAGCTTGACAGCATGCTTCCTGAGCAGTCTGATGGGCAGGGCATTGGACTAAACCTCAGAAATTCTGGGTTGGATTTCTGCTTGGTCTGCTATTTTGTATCTTCTGTTTGTTATTAAATGATGAGTTAATGCAGTGCCACGTGTTTCTGAAAATGAAACCCTCACAACAAATTCATAGTTTATAAGACTGTCTGTATAAATATGTATATATATGTCTGTATGTATATGTATGAGTATATAAAAAACCTTGTGTGGAACACTAGAAGTAGAAAGGTCCTGACAAGGGAGGATGATGTTATCAGAGAAGAAGGGTGCATAGGTTCACAGTAGATATCAAAACTGTGTTTTCATTGCATTTACTTCTTCACAGGCAGAAGTTGGTAATGGACTATTTTAATACTTTTTTGAAAGCTGCCTTGGAAACCTAGCTACTAAGCCATAAAGGGAATGTGTAAGTCCCCAGAAGACTTCCTTTCTTTTCTTTTCTTTTATAAATATGTAGAGGGAAAAGCAAGATAAAAAATACAACTTCAAAGATAGATGTAAAATAATTTTCCTTTATCTATTATCTTGCCTACTGCAATGCGCTAGAGCAGTTTTCTGAGTGTTATGGAATTTAACGTTAAACAAAAACAAGTAGAAACAAAAATCTGTTCTAATTTCCTTCTAATTACTTGCTCAGAACCAATCAAGCCACTAGTCTGGGGAATTTAAGACAGCACATTATCATTTTACTATATTTGTTTTTACTTAGGAAATTTGCTTACTCTGTTACTGAAGAAAAAAGTAAAATTTAGTTATAAATGTACATAGTTTGTTATTTCTTGAGATATTATTTAAATGATCTCAAGGTAATTTAATCTTCAGCACTATTGGCTGAATCACCAAATCTCACAAGTTTTTCTAAAGCTGCTGAACAACTTTAAAAATTAAGGCAACACTGTTTTAAAGATGTTTCCACTCAGCATTCTCATCCCTGTTTCTGAAGAGTGTAAGCATTATCAAATACATTTCTTAAGATCCTCAGAAGAAACAGTAGGAAACTGATTTCTTTTGTATCTTTCTTCTAGTAGTTTGTCATACTGAGAAAGCTCTCACAATTTTATTTATTTATTTATTTATTTTCTCATGTAAATGAAAGGAAAGAACAGGCTAAAGGTTTTCAAAGTGTTACCTGTTCCCATAGGAAAAGCAGAATGTATATTTGGGTTATTGTAGTCTTTTTATGTTATTGTATTTCCTTATGCTGAGTCTCAAGTGTTATTTACCACACTTAGGAGTGTATGTGATTTGTTTTCAGAGGAAACCATACTCCTAAATTCCTTAGAAGAATCTCTCTCACTAAATTTATTATGACCCTAATTTCTTGAGATAACAAACAGAATGTTTATATTCTTTCTTTGTATGCTTAACAAAAAAGAGTTTGATTCATTCTAAACTGTGGGCATGGCAAAAAGCAGCTATAATGAATTTGTAAGCAAAGAGAATTTTGCCTGTTATGTACTTATTTGTTTATTTTCCTGCAGCTTTATAGAAGTCAATAGTGTGTAAGGATGGAGGAAGTTTGTCTTTTAAACTACCAGACTGGAATATACAAGTCTCTTTCATTTTTCTTCATATGAGTTGTTTATTTCTGAATTTATCCTATTTTTTTTTTTTCTTCATGTTGGCATATTTATATAAAACACTGGTAACAAAAAACTTCATAGACAAAGATTAAAACTTGAGTTTTAGCCTGAAGCCAGGATACAGATACAGAAACTCAAGGAAGGCCCTCTGCCATTCAGCATGGAACAAAGGTAGATATGGATCCATGCCAAGTACGTATTTCTTGATTTGGCCATTCTTTCTCATTTTATTGATTCTCTGTGTATGGTCTTTCTTTCTTACCTAATATTTATTATTATATATTATTTATTATTAAGTTGAAAGTTTTAAAATCATCTGATTTCAGCACATGATTTTTTCAAGAAAATTTTGCCCTCTTTGCTTACTGTCTCTTTACCTCACTTGGCAATGAGTTTTGCTTACTGACAGAATTACTAGGACATCTATAGAACAGAGGCTTTCAAATGGGAGCACAAAAATTCTCCTTGTGAACACAAACACATTTGCATAAGCATGAGAGAGATTTCTGAATGCCTACAAGGCAAAGCCTCATTGTGCAAGCTCATTGTTTGGACACAAACTTTATTTTTCTGCAGTATTATCTGGTTTTGTTCCACCACTGTAAAACCCTATTTTCCTTGGCTTCCTAGTCCTGAGTGAGAACTATAAGTGTCATAATATGCTGAGTTAATGAGGGAGCGCCAGCCTGGGCTCCCTGCATGTCTTTGCTTTGTGGTTTAAAATCAGAAAATCAAACCCTTAAATTTATCTGAACATAGCCTCTTTTTTTGCCTGTGTGGTTTAATGTGGCTTAATTAACGAATGTCTTAAGTGAGGATTCAAGTACCCATGTAGATTAAATGAGCCAATTTAGGATCCTGCAGGAGCTGAGTCCCTCTGAAAATACATCGTGTCTCTTCTTCCACAAAGGAATACAGAAAATACTTAGAAGGTACAAAAGGACAACAAAAAAAGATGAGGACAGGAAACTTGTCTCTTTCTTCATTAGAGTTTTCAGAACAAGTTCTGTGCCAGCAGAAGACTTTGACCTCATCCCGTTAATGCTTTATTCTGGTACTTCCAAACCCGAGACCATGGGGCCTCTTCCATCTGTGCTTTTATTCAGGTTTTGGAAGGAAGGTGTCTACTGCTTGATCTGCAGTGATGACCACAGGTGTCATCCATGACAGTCAATGCCAGCTGAATGAAAGAGCAGATAAACGTTATCTCCCAGCAGATGCATGTTTGACGTGACTGTTGTACAATTGGGCCTGTCTTGGCCTGACAGTGCCAGATCCTCCTCCATGGCTGGCTTGAACGGTCACACTGGGGTGACCAAAGCTCTGGAAGGGTCCTGAAGAGGGCAGGAGCTGGAGCAATCATGGGCAGCATCAGAACCAGCCCTTTATATGGCTGGGCCTGGGCATGTTTCCATGCAGCTTCAGCCATGTAACCAATAACCTCTTGTTTAATGCCTATGTGATATGCATTGCTTCTTAGCCCACAAGAAGGTTTTAAGCGTGATGCTGCATTACTCTGGGCTGATAAATTCATTCTGAATGCAGTGCCCCAGCAGAGCTGCTGCTGCCTACAAGGTCTCACATTATTGCAGCCATCAGATGATGATCAGTGTTTATTGCTGAAAGTTTCCAGTTAGTTTCTATTACGTGCTCATTTTTATACGGTTGAATATTCATTGCAACTGGAAAACAAGGTTTTCAACTGAGAAGCCAACTTTTGCATAAATGAGGACACTGTAGAGTAAAATTCCATATGTAGGAACCCTCTAGAGATCTACCAGTAAGTCAGAGGAAGTATGTTACGTTTAATTTCCACAGAGGCATAAGATACCAACATGAAGGAAAGAGAACTATGTACTTGTTAACAGTAACCATAAAGGGGACAGTGAGCTTAGCATATTTAGATCTTCAGAATTAAATATCAGAATCAAAAGATTCCTCTGAATTTATCACCGAGGGTGATGCTATTGTTGAAAGAAAAAGTACTGAGGGTGTTAAATGGTAATTTTCTATGCACCTCACAGTAACAAGTTATTCAAAATTGCATCCTTTCTGTGAAAGAGCATTTATTAAAAAATGCAGCAGCTCACCGCACCTTCTGTAGACTCTGAGACAATTAATGGCAAAGACCTCTGGAAACAGAAATGAGATTTGTTTAAGTAATTGCTAAGATAAACATTTTAGAAATGCTGAGATTCTGGTTTTAGAAGTAAGCAAGATTTCTAAATCTATCAGGTACTCTTGAGAATGCTATGATTTGTTATCTCTCTGCAGCATTTCAGTGTTTAACTGCCCATTTGGAGATGCTTTGAGCCTGATTAAAAAATAATAATAATGTCTGAGCATTTGGAATGTCTGCAGAATTCGGTCCAAGTGACGTAAGTTGTGTTGTGATCAGACTTGAGATTGTCAGGGATCCATTTGCCAAGTGTTACTCTAATACAAACATAACTGTAAAAAGGTATTTTTGTTACTACTGAAGGTTTGCTGTCTAAATGTTTGTCACTTTGCTTCATCAGAAATGAAATGTGCTGATGCATTAACTTGTATAGAAAGCTAATAGAGCGCAAATGGGTCAAAATGGTATGGCACCTATTCCTCAGAGGATGTATGGACCCCAGATTGCTACTTTTCATTGTGGAGGGGCAGAAAATGGTGTTACTTTTGTACAGGTCTTTGCCTTGTAATAGTGTTCATCCTGAATTTATTTCAGTTGACAGATTTCTGATCTATTTTACAAACGCGATTGCTGGTATAAGCAGTTTACATAAGAGTTGATTGGGAGCTGTTTTGATTAGTCAGTTTTGTTTCAGGAAAGCTGAGTTAGTGAAATGAACACAAGATCAGGAATGAGCATTTTCAGCAGTGGATTTTCTCATCCTCTGAGGAAGAAACCTTGTTTGGTAGCTGTTAGCAACTGTTAGTCCCCTGGCTAGGAGCAACTATTGAGATGGGGAGAAAGGCCTGGCCTAGGTAATCGCTGGCCTGAATGCCTTGGTGGGCTGCTCATAGTTCACTGATGGATGGGATTTTTGTTGTTGTTGTTGTTCTTCAGTTTTCCATCATCAAAATACTTGCTTTCTTCCAATGAGAACGGGGGAAACACTTTAATTTTTAGGAGTGTTTATGATACAGTAACTGTTTTGTGCTCAGCTCCATTTCCAAACATAGGAGAAAAAAACAAACAAACAAAAAAAAAACCAACAAAAAACAACAAACATTTTCACAGAGAAGAACTGATATCCTAAAAGCATGATTAGTAAAATATTTTTTTCCAAATGTTTAAAGTGAATACTCAGTTTACATGGTCATTCACTACGAGTGCTGCTGAACGTAGCTGTTTTTATGGAACTGTTTTGATGCTCTTGAATACTGTGCATAAAAAGATAGTTCCCTTGTTTTGTCAGTTACTATTCGTGCAAATGCCTTTATATTTCTTATTTATTCTTTTTAAATAAGACCTCGGGCTTTGTCTTGATTGTAAGGCCCTACTGAAGTAAAAATTCCATTATATACAGTTATACTAAAGCAACAACAGAGGAAAAGACCTGTGGTTTTTGTAGGTAGATATTGGAGTCTGTTTTACTGGGTTGGCTTACAAGAAAAAATGTTCATTCTTTATTTGTATGAACAGCCAGCTGTAGCAGCACCAATGTCTGTAACTGGATTTCATTATGGAAATTCGGCTAAAAAGGGCCACAGGCACAAAAATCCATTAAAATGTTTCTATTGCTTTACATATTCTTCTGTGATAAAAATAGCCCTATATTTGAATTTAAGAAGCTTTAGCCTAAAGGGCAGCAGATGGATATTAAGGAGATTATAATAAAGAAGAGTATTATAAAAATAATAATAATAATAAAAAAAAAGCTGATGGGGGAGTACCATGACTTCATATTTAGGGAAAGTATTTGTAGGAGCAAAAGGCATTCCAAAAATTGACTCTCTTTAGGTAATTAATAATAGCTTGTTGATTCTTTCTTTTACAATGTGAAGTCCTGGTCCTAAAATGGGCTTGTTCTGTAACGTGCTGATACAACAGGCAGCTAAAGAATTGGATGGATCTAGGACACTTGCATTGTTGTTACTGTAACTATGTAAGATGTGGAGTGGCTGCCATCTGAGCATATTTTGAAATAAGCATAAACCACTGTTTGGCTTATTAAGAGTTTGAAAAATCAGTCATCACAAGGTTTTGAGACTGTGCAGTCATTCTAGACTATTTCCCCTGCTATTTTGTATCTGAAATTTTTCCTATATTTGCAAAAGTGTCCCGACAGATTTAAAGGGTTTCTTAAGTTTCTTGGAAGCTTTTGGTTCCTTTAGAGCACTGGCTGAGTTTCCAGCAGGTTTTGCTTAAAACACAGAGGGAAATTCTTACCTATTGTGGCTTCACTGCATAGCTTGATATGTCTCCAGTTATGGACAGATCATGTTTGCGCGATAAGCTTTAGCAGATCTGCAACACTTAGCTCCCAGAAATGTTGCATTGGAACATGTTGCTGCAATTAAACTGTCTGGGATGGAAAATCTTTCAGTAGTTTGGATTGCCACAGCCTTTGGGGAGAGGGATTCTCAGGTTGCAAGAAGTCATTGCATCCTCCAGAGGTCTGTACTGAAAGGAAGAGCAACTGATGGGAGGAAACAAATTTCGCATGCGGCTCAACTGAAACACTTGGGTGTGCTGGCAGTAGGTGTCCCATTTAAGTCTGATGGGATTAGCTGGCTTCAGTGGATTTGACATCTGTGTGGCTAAGGTTACACTTCTCTTTCTCTTTGAAGTGTCATGTCTAGCTGGTCCTAACAACATTTCAGTGATTGCATTCTCCTTCTTACATTTACTATATCTTGGTTTAATATTGTGAGCTGTGTTATGAGGAATTTGCAAGATATTGTTCATGATACTTGAGTGAGTTGTGGGGCTCTTCCTGCGAAAGACAGGGGAAGAAAGGGGTGGGAAGGAAACAACAGGAATAACCAAGAAGGGTTAAACAAAGAGACAACTGCTGCAACGCCTAAATGTTTTTGGCACCCCTTTAATGTGAAGCCTTTTCATCTGAATTACACCTTCAGAAGTCAGATCTCACTAGACTCCCTTTGAGTTTTGTGTTTCCATTTCTGTCCTAATTACCTTTTTCAGAGGGAGATTGCTCTTCAGTTCTAGCGGAGGGGAAGTTTTATGTAATGCAAGAATATATTTGTATATATACATATATACATGTGTGTGTATGTATATTTGTATCCAGAGAGAGACTCAGATTCAAGTCTTTTGTTCTTGGCACTCACCATATGCTACTGTTTAATATTTAATCAGCCCCACCTCATCAGAAACACTGCTGGCCTCATTAGATAATTAATGGCTGCCTGCATCTCATTTGCTTCAGTTGATACATCTGCAGCCAGTAATTAGAGCAGGAGTTTATTAGTTGCACTGGCTTAGTTTATTTGTGAAACAATCTCTCCTTTGATTGAAGCCGCTGGGATTGGCATATGTGGAAGGCCTGCCTCCCTGTTCAGTAGGGCTCTTTTGTTTACATTTTTGCTACAGTTTTGCAACACTGCACATCCTGGCAGTCCTAGGAACAGTTGGTGGTGAAGATTTGCCTTTTATAATTTAGAAGATAATTGGGTAATTCAATGCAGTAATGCTACTGCAAAGCAATTCAGTAACTTTGGGGAGGGGGGAGGAGGGAAATCTGGTAGACAATTTGTTCATTTATAGTTGTGTTTCTTTGTGGGTTTTGTGTTTTTGTTTTTCCTTAAATCAAATATCTTAATAAAAATGTTCTGGATCCATTAAGGATACGCATGAAATCTACAGAGCAGAATGTACTGGCCAAGCTTTGAACATGAAGATTTTGCATCAATACATTAGCTAAAATCATGCCGTTGTTCTCAAATGTTGGTGAGTGCATGCCAATAGCTTGTCCTCCTTAATAAATTCCAGGGTTAAACCTCTCTGCTTGGTCTGTCTCCTCATTTGCAACATGTAAAATATACTGTAATATTTTTGTCTGTCCCTGTGAGTTTATGACAGAACTCTCTTGAGTCATCTAGAGAAAAACCTGTATACAAATGACTAGATTAAAATAATAGGGCAAATTGCTCCTTTCTCTGAGAGAAAATGCTGAACCTCGTATTGTCAGAATTCAGTCTCTAGAAGATCATGTAGTATTTTTATACCTCCTCAGGTACAATAGCAATCCTGATTAAGCAGGCTTGTGTTCTCTAAAGTCTCATGGCTGTTTCTCTGCCACTTAATCAAGTTTCTATACTGATAGTTACCCAGACAAGCAGAATTGGAACTGGGGAGCTACTCCCTCAGCTTACTTCTGCTTTGCACCCTTGTAGAGTAACTTCTCTTTCAATAGTCTTTATATGTACAGATATTGCTTTATTCATCCCTGCAATGGCATGTTTATTCATTTAACAGCCTGCATCAACAATGTGGTTCATCCAGTTGTTAACACCGGGAAGAGAGATGTACCAAATTCAACTGTCTTTACCTCTGTGAATAGAGAAGGAGGAAGGGGGAGTGTTTATTTTATTGCAGTTTTGTTCTCCAAAGTGTGAGATTATTGGATTGGTAATGTTTTTGGTTTTGTTTTTTTTTTTCCCCTATGTGAGAGAAAGTAATTCAAGTTGTGAACTCTTCTGTTAGCCTCAATGAGGATTCAGCTTTTGTGAATACCTGCAGTTTGGTCTTGTTTCAGGAACAGCCTGACAGATCTAGCCATCCTTGCCTGTGTGCAAGGCTTCCTGTAACTAGGCCATATTTCTTCCAGTACCTCTGTTTCTACCAGCACAGGTACTTCTCATAGCCTGTTCTACACCTGCTGTGCACTGGGATTCTGTTTCCTGCTTGGTTTACCCATGCATCTGTGGAAGGCTATTGTAGGGATGTCTGCGTGCCAATGATTTTTTACCTTCGACCTTGCTAAGGCAAAAAACTGTTCTAGCCAAAATTTAAGCCAGCCCTTCTGGACAAGCTTAGGCAAATTATTCCAGGTTTGCAGCATCTTCACCCTCCAGAGGGATGGGTTAAAAGTTATCCTGGGCAAATTATACAGTTGAAGATATAAACTGTAAGTAAATGTTTGGGGCCACCAACCCCAACCAACTCCTGTTCTATTCAAGCAGTTGTGAAGTGCTACTGCCACCCTGTTAGCTGTCCATCCCACACAGCCCTCTCTCCCCCTAGTCTGTGTGTCTGAATTCTTTTGTTTGTTCCCTGTTTCATGAGATGTATTTTGTACTGTTCTTAGTCTTAGCTGCCTCTCAGTCATGGTTGATTCTGTCCTGATGTATAGAGCTCTAACCCTGGAGACAAGCTAGAATTCATCCTAAGCACACCTTTAGAGAAAAAGCACTAGACAATCTGGTTTCACAATTAGAAGGGGAGTCAGTAAGTGGTATTTTTACCATAGTAATTCCTTATCAGCCTTCAAAACATCAAGAACAAACAAAAACAAAACAAAAACACATTCTTCTACTAGATAATCCTTTATCATGTCTCTGTAGCTCCACTTAGCCTTTGCTGACAGATTCAGTATGTTTTGACAGTTCTGACCTGATGAAAAATCTTGTGCTGTGTTGGTAATTGATTGTACCCACAAATGACTCACGGACTCTATTTTGTTTCTGTTGTTCAGCGTGTCACTTGAGCTTTTTGTTTGTGTTTTCTGGTTTGATTTCTCCACAGTGAGAAAGGCTTTAGATTCTCATTCATAAGGTGTTGTAGGGCTGCCTCTGGAAATGGAAGGAAGGAGAGACAGCCGTCAGCGCTTTGTGAGCAGAGCACAAGCCTAATGATTGCTGCCTGTGCTCCATGGGGTATGCACAGGCTGCCTGGACATTGCTGTCTGGAAATCTGGATCACACTGGTTGGTTAATAAGTGCTCCTTTGTTCATTCTTTCCTTTGATCGTTTCTCCCATTGACGATGTACTGAACTCCAGTAATGGTTAACGTCTGCTTCACCCTGTTACACATATGGGGCTACCTGCTAAAACACATTTTGGGTAAATTTCTAAATAGCAATACAAGATCTGCTTACGTGACTTACTTCAGATTTAGCTAGACCTGTACCTGTCTGCATTCCTTTGTGCATTTTTTGTATTTGGGCATACAATGTATTTGCTCAAATTTCTAAAAGGCACCTCTTATCTGAGGCCTCCCAATGCCATGAATGCTGTTTTAAATGCCAGGCTTTTTTGAAACCCAGTTGTTTCATACTGTTACATTGCCATGTCTTCTATGTATTTGGAGCATCTATTTAACTTCCTAGGGTACCTTTGAAAACCTCAGTTCTATCTCTGGAGTCCAAAACACTGAACTTTGTTTATACTACATGTGCATGACTATTTTTATTAGCTCACAGAACTCTCATCATTGCATCTGTATGCAGTTACGTGCATCTTTTTTTTCATCATTGCAGTGATGGAATTAAAAGCGAGGACTTATATCAGCCGATTCTTCAAATCTGCCCATTTAATAAAAACCTAACAGCTGAATTTACAAGACTAGAAAACAATTATTAAGATTTCATTAGGAAATGAAAATTTTCCAAACTACTGCCGTCTGCTAGAAACATCTTTTAAGTAGTATGTGAATGCAGCATATCACTAGAAGCTGAAATCTAAGACAAATGTAACTGACATATGTAACAGTGGAAAGGATGCTAGAATGCACATGAGCTACTTGGGTTACAAAACAATGTAAGGTTACAAAAAAACATTTATATCCTATTTTATTCTTATTAAATCATTGTAGTATCATTGTAGTATCATTGTTGTCAAGTTTATATATTCAGAATCTATCTCCTTTCAGTAGTCTTAGGCTTGCCATTCTCTCTAAGGAACGTAATTATATTGGTTCCAAATAATGGCTATTTGATCTCATTGTATTCCTCCTTTGTTTCAGTACAATGAAAGAGAGAGGAACTCAATTAAAGTGACTTAGTCTAATCACTTGACAGAAGCTGCAACAAGTGTAAGGTTTGATTCTCTCCTCCTTTAAACCAGTGTTTTGCCAGTGTAACTACATTGACAGTATCGGAGTTACATCGATGGAAAGAGGGTATGATGGAAGAAAGGATCAATCCTGAAGTTTCTCCAAATAGGCCATTTGAATGAACTACCACTTTCTCTCAGCTGAATTGAAAGCAATTTAATTGGCTTTCAAAGTAGGCTATGTATAGGATTCCCAAAGTGAAGGTGACCAAAGTGAACAAGACTTGTTTGTGGTAAAGATTTTGTTTGTGCTAACATTTTATAATCCCATAAAAGTATATATCTTAAAAGTCACGTGCCAATGTTTGTCACTGCTGCTAGATTCTTAATATGGAGGTGCTACTGATTTATTTTTATGGTAAACTGAAGTCTTACACTTCCTTATCAAACACTAAGTGTTAGCAGCTGCTTTTTTAAACAAAGACATGGATTTCAGGTAGTATGTACTCATTTGGCTTTAATTTTGAATTCAGGTAATTGTTCACCATCCTGGATATATGTCTTCTAGGAGTTACGTCAGTCTGTCTCTGTAGAAACCCAAGACTGTACTTGCTATAGCCTTCAGGGATTGTGAACACTTGGTAATTAAATAAAATACATTTATTGTTAGGATGAAAACTAGAAACACTGCTGTACATGCTGCTCTTTAGAAAGTCCAGAACTCAAGGACATCATTAGAAATTTGGAATGATTCAGTGGAGAAAAAAAAAAACAACCTTGGCTACTCACCTGTGTGAAATACAGGAGTTGATTATTAATGCTTTTCATAACTGCTGTCTTTTGCTTAACATTTGGCTTTCAAAGTAGGCTAATTTAGATGTTAGTCAGAACCTGGGCTACTGGAATATATATAGGGATGAGTGATGTAGTTATAGAGGCAACTTTGAAAGACTGAGGATTAACTTGACTGGCAAAGCTAATCTTTTCAACTTTTTTTTTGTGTAAGTCTGAGGCTTTTGGGTGCTTTCTCTACTTCCTTCTCCTCTACATACCTTTCTATATGTGCACCCATTTTTAAATTTTTTAATCACTGTAATTTTTTCTAAGTTTATTTGTAAACTAATTTGCATATGCAAATTGTTTTTCATGGTAAATATTTTGTCATGGAATGAAACTCTTTTAACATCAATCTTGTAGATGACTTTTCTTACTGAACTATGCCTAATTTGTCAGGAAAGTTCAGGAGCAGAGATTCGTATTTTAGAATCCTGCATTTGAGACTGAACAGGAAAGTTATTTTAAAAGTTGAACTCTGATCATCTGTGATGCTGGGGTGAAACAGTGGGGCATTTTGAATTGTAGATCTGCTGCACTGTGCTTTCTAATTCTGATCCACATTCTAGAAAAGATGATGAAGAAAAAGATGAGTTATGACTTAGTTGTGCATATGTTCTGCTGTATCCTAACAAGATTGCATTAAGGGAAAGTGCAGGCTATATTTTATACCCATCCAATTCTACTACCTACTTGCTCACTTGAGCAGTGTATTTGCTTTCCTTCCTTTTTATCAACTATGCATAACTCAAGCACTGCTACAGGACCAGTGTAAACCCTTTTAGTATTGTGCAGCCTTCCTTATGTTGGGCCCTACAACACCAGGTTTATCTCCATACACCCACCACCATAGCCACCTACCTCTTCGGCTCTATCAGACTCTCAATAGGAGCTTCAGTCTGAAGAGGGGTGAATGGTGGTCTAAATTCTGATGTGTCTCTAACTCACTTGACTCTCTGTAAAAAGTACACCATTCACACCTATAGCGGAGATGGCTGTCTTCTCATTGTTAAGTGTTTTATCCTTATTTATCTTAATTTTAATTCAACTGTTCTGAAGTACTGTGAAAAGTGATCAAGTATGACAATGCTAGAGTTAATTAACAGTTGGTATGCTGTCAGCAGCTCCCCATGGATGTATTGGTAATGATACTGATCTTATCTGATAGGATTTCCTAGGGAAAAAAATCCTCTAGAAAGAAGCAAAGACATGATGATATGAATGTATAAGGACGGTAGGTGTCCTTCCTGCTGTTTTATGAATGTGTCTGAAGAATTTCCTTTGTGAGAAGAAAAGACATTCAACCTAACCCTTATCTGTATTATACCACAAAAATCTATCTTCAAATGACATCAAACACTTGTCTTAAAACCACAAAGCAAAGAAGTGTAAAGCAGAGTCTGAAAACTTGTCTTACAGATTGCACTGAAGTAGTACCATCCGCATGAAGGTTGCTTGCTAAGTGAAGGTAGAAGTAGTTACTATCCATGTCTACAGACTTGCCATATTTCAAGTTTCCAGTTGTCAGCTACTCACATGTACCTATGTTAACAAGACACATATTGAGCTCTTTGTTTTGTGAATCTGGAAATGTTTGTTCTATCTGTGTTGGTCAGGAGAGGCGTAGGGACATTCACATTTTGCTGCTCAAAGATTTCTTTCTCTCCTGCCACAGACAAAATGAGAAATACGATGCCAAGAAAACATGTAAGAAATTCAAAAACACCAAACAAACAAACAAAACCAAACAAGCCAGTAAGTGCTTGTCATACATTTGTTACTACTGTTAGAAGGTGTGGCACATGAGAAGAAACCAGGAGCTGCCCCTGCATTGGACGCAGCCAGTAGTAGGAAAGAGAGAATTAAAAGCAAATATAAACACCTTCCTGGCTGGTGAGGAGGAGGTGAGAGAGCAGCTACAAGACTGTCACCAAACCACAAGTGCTGATTGAGGTTAAGATCCATTCTACAGTATTGCTGTGCCATTTTCACATCTCTGAATGCTTCTCAAGTGCCCTCATCAGTGCTTTTCATTTGAAAAGCAGATAAGCTGTTGTTTGTAATTTTCCAAACCATCAGAGTAAATTCAAAATTTGACCTCATTTAGCTGTAAGAATTTTTTTCTTCAAACATGGAAAAACATGTAGGGAATCCATTTCTTTTTCTGTTGCAAGTATTCTTTATTATAAACTTAAGATTTTTGTTCCAAGTGTTTGTGTATCTGAGGTCACCTTTTCTTTACTTTTTGACTTTCATTTTAATTTTGTCCTTTCCTTTTCAACTTCTGGCACTGCCATCATTTTAATCTCGCTATAACTGCTGTGCTTCTTTAGCAAACTGTACACTTCTGGACACAGGATCAAAGGTGTGTTTTGTTGCCTATAGACTGAAATTTTATTTTCACAAATGAGCTCAGCTCGTTGCTTTAGCTTGATTTCTAAAGTGCCTCCTACAAAAGACAAGACAAATCCCAACCTGATTGACCACCTTCAAAGCAGCAGCAGAGCACTTAAGGGGTGCTTGAATAGATGACTGATGGCGCATTAATGAATTAAGCGGGTGGAGCCTCCTTGTCCCTTCCAGACTTTTGGAAGCCTCATGAAAACAGAATCTCCCAGTAACCAGATCGTGGCATATAGAAAGTGCAGGAAGATGTGCTACAGAAACACTGAAGAGGCAACCACAGCACTGTTAGTAGAGGCTCTGCAGAGCAGTCTTCTCCAGTTATATATCCAAAAGATTGATCTGATGGTCTTTTGTGGGGCCAGGAACAGGACTTGAAGATCCTTCTGGGATCACGGGATATTCTGTGATCCTAGGATGAATGATACTGGATCGCTTTTCGAAGTCGAAGGTCAGTTAAGTTTATTCTAAGTACAGACTGGGTTTGGTTGTAAAAATAAGACTTGTTCTCTGATGCTGAGGAACTTTTGGAGTAAGAACAACCAGAACAAAAATATTATCCCATCTCTAGCTAAAACTTGCAATACATCACTTTCACTCTGTAATTGACAGTTGATGGAATCAGTTTGTTTGTTTGTTTGTTTGTTTTTTAATCAGAAAAAATAATTGCTTCTAAAACTGGACAAATGGGAGGCAAAGAGGATAATGAAAAGAACCCAAACTTCTTAAGATACGCATCCCGGTTGCAGCCAAGCCGCGGATGTTCGGCATTAGCAGGGAGTGGGGCCACGCGGTGGGGCAGAGCCGCCCCCCACGCAGCCGCAGGTGCTCCGAGTTCGGCCAACGGCCGCGGCACGAGGCGGTGATTAAAGCTGAGGCGGTGGGGGGGGGTCGGCCCTCGGCTACAGAGCGGCGACCTGGTGCGGTGCGGTGCGTGGGTTGGTGAGCTGCCCGATCGTTAACTCGTTGGCGAGTGGTAAGTAATTGCGTTGCGGGTGTATGTATGTTAATACTGTTGAGGTTTTGTTTCAGTTTTTCTTTTTTATCTTCGTGCATGGCTTTTCTTTCGACGTGCGAGTTCCATTTTGTTTCAGTCCTCGCCTTCGTCCTGCTGAGGGGAGTAGCGAGTGGAGGTCTGTCTGGTGTCTGGCTGCTCGGTTAAGCCGTGGTAGTTACGGTCACAATAAGCATGAGTTGCTGGCCTCCTGTTTTGCTTTGAGAAGTGAAGGCTGTTGTGGCTTCTCTGGAGCAGTTGTGTGACCTTCGAACTTGTGGGGAGCTGCGATGTAGGAAGCCTTTGATGGGGTGTAGTTGTGGCAAGGGGTCCATAGGAGAAAACTCTTTTTTGACCCGTTTCTCAAACTTGAGTATCAAGTTAAACATTTCTTGTCTTAATTGCAAAACTTTGTTTCACGCAAGGGTTAACAAGGAAGGCATTTGACAGATTCTTTTTGGTGTATTTTTCTTTTCTTGGTGGTATTTTAGAGATAAGAGAGAATTTTACATCAGTGACGAGCCAACAGGAAGTGATGAACTGCCTAAATAAAAGATTTGTCTTGATTTGTACATAGAAGTTTTGGTAGTAGTTCACTGTATGATTTCTTGGACCCTGAACTTGTTGGAGGATTTCTTGACAGCCCTCACAGCAGGGATTTGGTTATTTCCATGTTTCAATCATGCAAAGGGTCAGAATGCTGTAGGGTAATACGATATATTGATGGCTTCTGTGTTAACGTTAATGAGGGGAGAAAAGGAGAGAAACGAGGATGCAGCACAGAGAGGAATTAGATTTAAGTCGGGTTTGTAATATTTAATTTGAGCTGCTGTTCGGCAATATCGGGTTAGACTATCTGAGTTTTGGTTATAACAAGGTGCATAAAGCAAACAAAAACGTAGATGCCAGGCATATGGCACACATCCTTCTACAGATTTACTTTAAGGTAAATGTACTTCAGCTCAGAAGTAACCTTCTCTTTTCAAATGTCCCTTCCTCTAATTTTCTGAAGTGTGAGAAAATGAGCTCGATTTTACTCAAACATACGGTGCTTTATCAAACTTGTATATAAATTACTTGATTCTTCATACTGCTGATATTCTTCCAATTGTTTTAATAGACCATAAAAATGGTAATACTGTGGTAAACCATTAAACGCTTAGCCATTTAGCCCAGCAGTATTCCTTGTTTAATAGTTTTACTCATTTAACACTTACGATTTGTAACAGAGTAAATCTAATTTTAAAGTAGGTTGAGGAAGTTAAACCACCTCTGGGGAATAAATCTACACTCCCTTACCTGGAGGGCAATACTAATTGCTATCCAGACCCAGAACAGGCTCAAATGAAGTCAAGCTTCAAGGATTACTAATGAGTGAGGCTTACATTGTACGAGCTAAAAGTCTTTGAATGCTATTTTTTTTTTTTACTTGAGAAACTGACTGAACAAAAGTCTGAGAAAATCCATGCAGTCAGTAGACTGCTGGTGCTTTTAAGCATTAGTAATTATCAGCCTTCCTCCTTGGGATGTTAATGATAGTGGTTTGACCTTACCCCAGCATTCCTATCTAAATGTGTAACTTAGCCATCAGTTTGCTTTAAATCAAGCACGAAATCTGTCTGAGTGCCATTTCATATGGATATTAAAAAAACATCAGGGTCTACTTGGCTGCTTTTGTCAGCTAAATCTTTTGCAATTCTGTGAATATATTAACGGACTAAACTGACCTTCCTTAAATTTTATACTGTAAGTTTTCCATTGCACTGAAGAGGAGCTCACCTGCTTTTATTGCTACTCACGTGAGCTTTTTGCAGATTCTTCTTCCTTTCATAACTGTTAGCATTGCTTTGTCTTAGATCTTTCAGGTTACACCAATGACAAGGCAGAATTGCTTCGTGTAGAACCGTTCATTCTTTCCATCACTTTTCCACTGCTCGTATATAAATCCTGAGTTAACTCTCTTCTGTGATTGTCCCGAGTTCCTTTCCTCCACCTTTGGTTTAGGTTTTTTTTTTCTGCTATACAAAAATAGACTCAAAGAATGTTCTGAAATCTAACAAGCTGTTTTTGAGACCTCTTCAAAACAAAAAATGAAAGCATTTGTAATGATTGGCTAGAAAATTTGAATGGCAGATAAACTGTAATATAAAGCACTTTGCTGGCCAAAAGAGAATGGAAGAAAAAAGATCGGGTGTCTGTTGCTCGTTTAAATCTGTTCGAGCCCAGAGTGTTTAAGAGGTACTTAAGTGGTGCCCTGGAGAGTGTTAAGAGAACTTGCATGGTGCAAATACCTTCATCTGACTTTCTGCAGCAGTTGAGTTTTGCCCCCAACGGCCAACCTCAGTAAAAGGCAGCTATTTTCTTTGAATAATGAAGCTGTGGAAAATCCTGCAAGTACATGGAAATCAGAAGTAGGAACAGGCCCTAGAGGATTTTTAACCTAAATAGAAGAGGCTGTATCTTGAGCTCTGAAAGCTGTTACTGTTTCACTATTCTTTCTTTTTGCCTCTGGGATATTCCTGAAACGTGTGCATCTTCTGTTCTGTGAGATGTACTTGGCTTCCTTAGATGTAGGGAGAAGCAGGAGGAGGTGGACGATGGCATGGCCTCCAGCACTTTGTTTATGAGAACACCCTTCCAGCAATTTTATGTCTGCATGAGGTAGAATTGTTTCCAGCCTGCCCTTGAGCTGTGGATCAAGCATTTTGCTTCCTCTTACTCTTTTCTGCTTTAAAACTTTATATTCCTTTTCCAGAGTTTTTAGACAGATGAGATTTTGTTATTTGTAGTGGTGTTTGAAGCACTTTCTGTTTCCCAGCTATGTTTCACAGTTGATTGTGCTAGCATTGTGGATTTCTTTCTTTGCAAAGTAGCTGACCTGAGACCAGACCCAGCATGTTGTTTGTTCTTCATAGTAACTGTAGGACAGTGGCGTGGTACAATCATTGCCTCAAACATCTTATAATATAGCTTATCTTAAAGAAAGGGGACTGAGTGCTCTTTTAGCCAGAGTGGTGACCTCAGGCCACATACCAGAAGGTCCTGTACTGAAGGTCCAGTGAACTGAACTGACTGCTGGCTGAATCCCTCCTGGGAAAGGAGTCACATTTACCTGCTTGTTTTCTAGCCCTTCTGTTGCTTTTGTTTGAAATTTCCTCAGCTTTCTCCATTTGTTTATTTATGTTTCCAAAATGAAGACAACCCAGCTAGAGACTGCAACACTAGTACCAGCTAGGCCTAAGGGACTGTGCAGAGTACCTTGGACTCCCAGGTCTGGTCGTCTCCAGGAGAGCAGTGTTGTGTACATGGGTAGCTCCATGTTCTCAAATTTATGGATAAAGTACCACAGAGAAGTGCTACACTGGCTGCTGGAAATGAAATATGTGTTATTTCCTGTGAGTGGGAATTACCTGATCTGTTAGTTTAATCCTCTGAGTAATTACAGGTGTTGCTCTGCTGTAACTGTTGTTTGAGTGGCCACTTGATACTGGGCTTACTTCATGTGCTAAGAGCAAGGAAAATTGCTCAAATAACAATGTGTCATCTCCTGGCTTTGCTGATTACTTAATGGTGATGAATACATGGAATACTACCTAGTTTGTTGTATGGCTAATTTACAAAAATAAATTTCCTTTTCCACTAAGCATTGAGAAACATACGTGCAATTCAGTAGCATTTACTTGTGTTATTAGCTCTTGTCCCTCCACAGCAATTTGCCAAAATAATTGCCTCAACCACAATGACCTTGCTATGTGATGTTTCTAAGATGTGCAACGATTTATTTCTTACTATGGCTTTCTTGCTTAAATTAGCATAATTTCTTCTTAAAATAATCAATCTGACTACTATTCAGCAGTAACGTGGACAAAAATTGTTTGTTACTTTTGCTTTCCTAATGTTTTAGGTTATCTTTTTTTGGGAGATTACTAATGATAGATTAGGAAGTAAACAGCAGCTTTCATAAAGAGATTATAGTACGTAGCTTTGCTTCTGTGAGAATTGTTTTTAAACACCAGAGTGAAATTTATAATGAAGGATGCTTTATTGTAGAGTCTGCTTTTGTAAAGCCTATCTGACAGTCTGTGCAGATAAGAATAAGTATATAAGAGTAGATGCTAGATTTTGTTTCCTGTCTTACTAATTACCTAAGGGCTGCAGCAAAAGTAGTGCCTCCTACTTTATGGTGTTGGTCTGTGCTATCAGAAACAGATGTTGGTGGGATGGCTGAAGAGATTGAATCATCACACCAAACATCCCGTAACATTTTGTTGCTGTATGACAGATGGTAACAGAGGGACACTGTGATGGAGTAGCATCTGACGTGAAAGTGCAAATGAAAGAAACCTGTGTCATTGAATTCCTCCATGCAGGAAAAAATGGCACCCACTGACATTCACTGGTGCTTGATGAACATTGATGGAGATTGATGCGAGCTCAGTGGGGCAGTGGGTGATGCATTCTAGGAGTGGTGATGGCAATGTGAAAGTGAAGCGGTGTTCTGGATGGCCATGCAGATTTGTATTGCATGCCAATTTCTTGTTTATCACAGGTGAAAATGCATAGCTAATGGTGTTGTCTATGTTGAAAAATAGCTTTTTGGAGCTGAAAATTTTCTCTGTCAAACAGTGTTATTGTATTCTTTATATCTGGTAGTTTTCATGGGAAATAAATTGGAGGCATTACTTTTGGAGTAACCTATGTGAATCTATAGGTTTATCATTTTATTATCAGGGAAGAAAGGGAAGGAAAAATGTGTTGTGTATCAACTTGATCACTCTTTTTCGTTGATCTTATTGGTTGATGTTTGACCAAGTATTTTATGTTAGAATTTCTACTGATACATTCATTCCAGAAGTCCAATTCCCTTGTTTCCTGGTATTGTACTTATTATGTTTAGTTCCAATGACTAAATCCAGTGATTTAAACTAGTGGTAACAAACCATGCTTTGGTGATCATACTTTATATCCAGTGTCGTTTAGAAACACAGGATAGTTCTGTTCATTCCACTGATGTTTCTAGAAGTTGGTACTGGCAGGCTGCTTTGAGACTGTCTTCTACTGACCTTACCCAGAGCAAATCTCCAGTCTGGAAAAGTCACTGAGCTTTTCTGTGGTGAACAGGTGTGTGGGAATCATTCCATTTGCCTTCCTTGTATGTTCTTCATACGCATCCAGCAGCTCCACATGCTTGTGCAGCCTTGCTGATTCTCATGGATGTATTCAGTATTTTCATTCTTTACGTCTCTTGTAAGTTCCTCATCAAAATCTTTTGGGGTTTGTTTTCACAGTTCTAGTTTTATGTTAATCTTGTCAGAGTTTATTATTCTTAATTTTCTCAGGTGGATGCAGCTGCTGCTTTTTGAAGGGCATCCTTTTATGTTCTAATAGCCTCTTTTACTCTGCTATTTAAGCACACCAATTTTTCTGGAAGCCCATTTAAAATTATTTTTGATAGGTAATATACTTGTACTCTGAGCTTTTACTGTGGCTCCTTTAAAGAGTTACTATGCCAGTTTATATAAAAAGAAAGCTTTAAAATATTAATATGAATATTTTAAAATTTTTAGATACTGCTTTTTAATTTATTTTTAAGTAGTTTCTTCATTTTTACATCATTCTTCTTTTTCAAGTTAAGCAAGCTAACCTTTCAAGTTAAACCTCTCGTGGATTTCTTTTGGGCTTTCTTTTTAGCTTTTTTGCCCCCCATTTTTTTGCATGGAGTTTTGTATCTGAGTGTAGAACAGTATCTATTTCAGAGTATTTCTTGAATATCTTCATCTTAAATCTTCTGCTGGTTTAAGAATTGCTTCTTCTCTTTTGAGTTTTCTCATTAGCTGCTCCAAAAAGCAGAATTCTGTGGTATCTAAAAATGTCCACTGCGTGTGATGTACAGCTAAACTATATTATAATCAGGAATAAATAAAACCTTTCATTACTTCGTCTTCACATTTCTTCACTCTCCCTGGCAATTTGTAGCCATTGCTGTGCTAGTGTATTTTAGATACATGTTACATTTCTATATTAGTATTGTTTGGTTAGTTCTCTAAACCTTTGTTTTATTTGTAAACACAGTGTTGGAGTATGGATTACTTTTTTTTTTTTTTTTTTTTTTTTAATTCTGCTGAAGTCTGTGGGATTATAACAAGATTATAACAAGTCATCTTACGTGTCCAAGGCAGTGATTCAGGAAACTTCATGACAAATGTGCAAGTAAGGAGAAAAGCTTTTTCTTTTCCTGCATTTCTGTAGTGACATTATGGCAAAATGCGCCTGTTAATCTGGCCTATTTCTCTTTCTTTTAACTTCAGTAAGTGCTGTGCTGTGAATTATTCAGCTGCAGTTTGATGGAATTGCCGGGTTTTTATTATAAAAGATAGGGTTATGATCTTGGAGCTGCAAGGATACATAATTACATGATTTTATCCTGGAAGCTCTCTGTTGGTTTCCAAAAAGAAAGCGTCTTCTTTTTCCCCATGCTCTGCTTGCTGTAGTTTGGGACTTTTTACCTTGTAACGTATAAAAGCAAAATGGACGTGTCTGCTAACAATTTTTTCATAATTTTATCACATGTAGCACCCACTATTCTCTTAGTGAATCATAGCTGCAACTTTCATACAGTTCTGACTTCAATCTGCTGTTAGAAACACAATTTTATTATGTCTTTTTTATTTTTGTTTGAAAAGCAGCTCACGTGCTTGTGTTCTTGATGGAGTGCTTCTTGAAGACACTCCTCTTCTTACTGAGTCCTGTCCTGCTCTGTTTAAGAATGGGTGAGAACCAGATACCCAAACTTTGATAACTGTTTTGTGATCTTCTATCACTGAAGTTACAAAGATTTAAGAATTAAATTTCCATGTAGCAGAAAAAGCGTATTACTTTAAATTCTTTTTATTGCTGTTTGTCTCCTGAAAAAGATAAAGTAGATTCCTATGTGCTTTGAGCTCAAATTGTAGACTTGGTCTCTACACAACATTTGTGGTCAATGTGCCTCTCTTAATGAGGACCTGCTGTTCTGTACGAAACAGTGTCACAAATAATAATAAACATCACCTGTTTTTTTGCAGTTGCAATAGCAATAAAAAATGGCTAGTGAACCTCTGCTCCACAACTGTGCCTTACAAAGAACAGCAGGCCCTCATTACCTGTCCACAGCAGCTGAGTTAGACTGATGGTCAATGCTACCTGAGTGCGTTGCCTTTGAGTATTTTTTGTAAGGTAAAAACAAATATTTCCCTCTTTTCCAAAATGATTTGTTGAGAGCTCCCTGATGTTGATTAAACTGTTTTGAAACTATTAGATTACTGACAGCCTTTCAGGACACTGAGTCTGGGAGCTGTAGGAACTGAAGACACACAAGGTTCAAACTGAGCTCCTGAGCTGACATATCTTCATCTGATTAGGAAGCAGGAAATTGGATTGTCATTTGCTTCAAAGAGGATTTGCTTTATTATTCTTGTTTTAGTGGTAAATGCACAGAAGCCTATTCTCCATGTGGAGAACATGAGAAGTTCTGTAATATGTTTATTAATAATATCAGTTCCCTCCATTTTATCTTTTTCCCGTGTATGGCCTGTTAGTCGGTCTGGGCTGCAGGAAGAAAGCGGAGGAAAAATGTCAGAAGAAAATTTGGCCTGAAAGAAAAGGCGGAATCAAGGTCTGAGGAGTGTAATCATTTCAAGGAGGTTATCTTGACAAAGAGAATAGATGTTCCAATTATTTTATGTTTGTTTCACTGAAGTCAAAAGAAACTAGATGGGAGAAAGCTGGCTTTAATTTATCTTGCAGCCTTGCACAGAGCACACAGAACTTGCTACAGATGCAAGGAAGATGATTTGAAGCAAATCAGATGGGTGTGTAGTTGCTGAGGCAACTTGCAGTGGGTCAGTAGCCAAGACAGGCCTGTGTAGAATTGGCTGTTCGATGCAATGTGGCTACGGGTGGCTAATTACTGGGTGTAAGGATCATGAACAGACAAAATGGTCACCTTGATTTTTAGTGAGATTTGAGTGTCAAGTATTTAGATGAACTGAAGAGTGTTTCGTAATTCTTACTGAATTTTTCAGTGATCTGGACTTCTGTTGCTTTGCATTTCTACTTCAAACAAATGGACGAGTGGTCTTCCTTACTCAGAAGTTTGAGACTTCCTTTCCTAAGGCATCTGAGAGACCTTGAACTGTAAAGTCTTTTTTCCAGTCCTGTACAGCTTTTGAGCTTCGGCTTAATTTGTGTACTTTAGTGAACTTCACTACATTTTGTGTAGATTGCCTATGTAAATAGTGACAGTTCAGAGAAGAAATTTAATGTTAAATATCTTCATGCCCCAAAAGCATGAGGTCCATTTTGGCTTGTGATGTCAGCTAGAAAAGAAAATCAGAAGGGGGAAAAAAGTGTCATGAATAAATGAATGTGTTACATAAAGTAAATGAAAAATACAAAGGTGAAAGATTCTCCAAACCTTTTAGTTCTGATAGTGTGTTTTTAATACCTCAGAAAAATAATTCCTTATATGTGATTTTTAACTTTACTCTGATATTTTATTCCACTGAAATGTGTTTGTTTGAGAAAGTCTCCCTACAACTTATTTAATATGCTTATTGAAATATTACATTCCATGCCTTATTATGATAGAAGTTCTGTTGGCCACACTGTTCTTGTATGGCATCCAGTAAGTGTTGTGGTGTTTTTGCATTGGTGGTGTGTGGGATTTGCAATAATGGATGTTACAACTTTTTGCTGAAGCTTTGGGAAAAAATGGCCATCAATCATAATGTCTTTTCAATGGTAGTTCCTATTAAATGTGTTTACTTCATGTATTTAGAAGCTGTTGTGCTGTCATTTAATAGTACAAGAGAAAAAGTCCTTTAAATGAGACTTGATGCTCTTTTTTAATAATGATGAGTTGTTTTATGTTAAATTCAAAGCATAAGATACAGAAGTTCCTTAGCAATAAAATTTTTTAGTTGGTTCATATAATCAAAGTAGTACAACTGGAATATGAATATCTGCTGTGATCTTAGTTTTCAAACACAACAGAAAGAAGAAAAACATATACTGTTTTATACTTAGAAAAGTCAAAACTTTTTCCTCATGTAATTGCCCTTGCAGATCTCATCAGTGATGGTTCGCATGCTGTGTTTCACAGATCACAGAGGTTTTGAAGCTTGGTTTTTTTGATGAGTAAGAAGTTCTCTCTAGCCATCAACTCCAAGCCAGTCTTGTTTCCTGCTTTGTTTCTCACTTTATTGCTTTATCTGCTTTACTGATGCTTAACTCATCAGTTTTGGTTTTTTGTATTGTGACATTGCACAGTAGGACCTGGGTACAGAACTTGTTGCAAAGCAGAAATGCTGTTCTCTGAATTTAGTATTTCCTTTTCTTCCTTTGCAGACTGAATGCAGAAGTCTTTAAAATCTCACACTCCAAACACACAGAATCCTAAAATTACTTTTTTTTTTTTTTTTTTTTGTCATTTCAATTAATGTCTTGAGATGGTCAGTGCTGTAATAGGCATGTCAACATGATTCCTCTCTCTCTGAATGATGGAAACAACTCATGCTCTTTTACAACCTTTTATTATTTTAATCTGCTTCCAGATTTATATGTGTTAGGAGAAGTTATTTTACAGGATAAGTAATAAAATAATGCTTCACATAGACATTTGTCTATTGTGTTTACATGACTTTAAATGTTCCACAATGTTATATTTTTGAATCAAATCTGCTATATTCTGAACTTCATGATATTCAGTGAACTTTCATTTAGAGACATTGTGTAGTAACTTCTCCTTAAATTGCAATCAAAAGAGAAGTATCTCTTTTCCTTTAACAACTTTACTTCACCTTTATTGTGAGGTGCCTCTACAACAGAATAGTTCTTATTTAAGAAACACATGGACAGTATCCTCATTTAAAAACTTCTGACTTATACCTGAAGCCTAAAACTTCAGAGCTGAAGTTATAAGTCATGAAGCGTGTTCACATCAGTGTTTAAGAAACTGTGTTTATCGTGCCTTTTTTTAGTCTTAAACTTGAAAGTTGTTGACTTCTAATGCAAGTTTTTCATTGATTATTTTATCTACCAAAAACAAACAAACAAACAAACAACCAGAAAAACCCAACCCAACAAAACCTAACCAACAAAAGAACAGCAATGTCAAAAACAAACAAAATTGTAGAGTAAGAAAGAAACAGGAAAAAGTAGATCTATACTAATGCATAATTTCTTCTGTGTTTAGCAGATTTGCCTTCTGAAAATACTGGAGAGGGGAAAAACATTAACAGTGTCTAGTTTCTTTCTTTAAGAAGCAGTGTTTCATCTTCAGTGTGGGTTTCCCTTGCCTTGTGTTGTAAAGGTAGCCATGGTAACTAAACATTTAAATCGCTTTTTTATAGTGTTTTTCTTAGAGGGTATGTAGAACCTGCACTTCATTGTTGGCCTAATGAATTCTGCTTTTCTTCATAACGTTTCAAGATAACTACCCTTACTTTAAAATAGATAGATAACAAATGCTAAGTCTGTGAAGGAGGTGATGAATTTGCTTTTCAAACTTTGTTGCTGGATGAATGATAGGGAATTTTTGTACTTAAAATCCTCGGCTCTCATGGAGGACTTGGAGATTCCCATGACCCTAAGGAAGTGTTGGTATTTTGTTCAACTCTGTTTTGCTGGCAGTAGCCCCCCAGCACTTGCAGTGACTCAGAGAATGCTAAAAAACAAACAAACAACAAAACACTTGAGATAGTGGTAACATCTGCAGCAAGTAACGATGGACTTTTTTTCTAAGCAGTCCCTCATACCTCTTAGCACAAATGAAAACAAATATTCAACTTTTCACTAATATGCAAACAACTTTCGATAGCTAGATTTATGTGGGAAATAAATATGCATCCATACTTGTGGTGTTGGTGAGGGACACAGTCACAGTTCTGTTGTGGGGGAAACTTGGTGAAGCTAAGAATTCATCTCTTGCCTTTGGATTTGGTCGCTTAGTCATTCCCTAATTCATAGGAGGGGAGTGGAAAGATGTGTCACTTCAGAAGGGCACAGTTTGCTGCACTTAAGTGTCAACTGGAAGACTTTCCAATGGATGCTTGGAAGGATCACTTGATGTAGCAGTAAGTGCATATGGAGATAGAGTGGTGAAGTGCTGGGTATGAATGTTGGAGTGTGGAGGATCTGGGGAAGCAAAGGCTTCATGCACCTGGTATGCTTTTTTATGCCTGGTCTCACACGTGGGACGTGTCTGTGTTTGTAGATGTGCTTCCTGTAAGTTAGCTGTCAGGAAAGAGGCGTTGTTCTTTATCTGTGACAGTGCCTTGTGCAAGGAAAAATAAATTTAAGCAGGAGAGCAAATGCATGAGCATTGTGTTTTTATTTTTTTTTTCCCCCTATTTTCTTAAATTAGGAGTAGGAAAAAAAAATTGGCCCAAACCTGCTATAAGATTTATGGGAAAACTAGTGTTAGAAATCATTGAGAGCACTGTGCTGAGTGCCAGGCACCATGCTTCCTAAACTCACATAGCAGCTGAGCAATGTTTGACTGTGCTTTTTGCAGGCTGGCTGCCTGGGATGTAGCCAAATTAGACAGCCAGTTTCTCAGTCCTGGTATGTAAATAAAGGAGGTTTGCATCCCTAAGTATCTGCCCCTTTGACTAGTAGGATAATAGCTAAGAGGGGTTAAGAAGAAAGAATTCCCTAAACCGCAGTGCACTAGGAGGAGAAAAAATGTTTGTTCTTTTTTGTTGTTGTTGTTTTGTTCCTTTAAGTGGAGGGGGGCACTTTAATGAAGTGAAGAAAAAAATCTGAGTGTCAAAGGCCCCTAATTAGGTTTCCACTTGGTATGAGTTTTGTTTCTCTGACAGATCTTTTTGGCAACAATGCAAAGCGGCTCTGATGTATTTAGAAGCGTTTGTATTCAATATATGAACTATTACCCACATCTCTAGGCAAAGTTCACACATTGAAATGAAAATTCACCTGCAGTTCTGCAAGGTGAAGGGGTTAATCCCCAAATGGCTGCAAACAGTATGTATGTGCAAGAACTTTGGATTGCAGAGCAAAGTGGTAAATGCTGAATGTGCAGAATGGCTTAATTTCCTGTGTGCAGGTCTGAGCAAGGTTATTAAGAGACCCTTTCAAGTTGAAGATTTTCCCCAGGGAAACTCTAGAAACACAGCAGTCTTAAAAGGGAGAGAAAAAGAAAGGGGGAAGAAAAAGGAACCGTAAAAAGAGACTGAAATGTGCAAATGCTGTCTGTGTGCTGCAGAGAAGCTGGAGGTGATATTTTGTATAAACCTGAGGTGAGGCAAGGTAGCAACAGCGGTAAAGGGAGGGAGAGACTGGGCTTTCATCAGTGCTTGCTCTTGCTCCTTACATGTTACTCAGATATGCTGCCAGGTGTAGAGAGCACACAAACAACAGGAGAGAAAAACCTGTGTTTACTGAGCAACTGAGTGTTGAATCAACTACTACAGCTGAGAAAAGGAAGTGAGGGAAAAGTATGTTTTGCTTTGAGTAGTGATGATTTGCAGAGTCTTTATATGTGAAACTTTGATACTGCTGCATCATTGGAAGTATCAGTCTATCCAGGCAACTGTAGGAATACTGCTCTGGGGGGAACTGTAAGTTTGTCCTTAATGCACTCCAGTGGTTTCCTGGGCTGTTTGCAGGGTGTTGTGAAAGCAGTGTTCAGCATATGTCTGTTTGGTGAAGTCACTTGCCAGGACCAGGGCCCAAAAGCATGATGTTTCCTGGAGCTGAAGAGCTCTTTGTCAACATCCTGTCCTTGTCAGGTGGCCTGTAGTACACACCAGCCACAAAGCTGCCTTTGTTGGTCTCCGGTTTTCACCCATAAGCTTGCAAACTGGTATGCGTACGGCATGCCGAAACTGGAACGTGCAGAGAACACTGCCAAAAGATAGGTTGCTTATTTACAACTCTTTAGGATTATGTATTGTGCACAGAAGCGTGTGCTTTCTTCTCTTACGTTGCGCTCATAAGAGCTCTGGAGGTGGGAAGGAAGAAAGATTACTTTGTTGCTTACAACTTTAATCTGATTAAAGATCCTTATAAATATGTTTTCATGCGCTGCTGGGGTGAGTGCCAGAGTGCTGCAATCATTCTGTGGTTCCTGTGTTGACTCTGACTTGTCCCTCTGTCATTCCAGCATTTGATGTATTTTACCTTGTATGTGCTATTGTGCAGAGAGGCAATTATAAATTAAAAAGCTGTTCAGTTCATACGAAAGCCGAAAAGACTGTGAAATAGCAGAAATCCATTCCTATCTTTGATATGCTTTCTTGGTGACAGTGATATGCTATGATATGTCACGCAACTGCTAAGATGAAGGAGGAATGATTCTCCTGTGCTTGGATAAAGGCCTAAACGCCACAATGCTCAAAATCGCCCTGAATTGCCTTTTTGATCAACGCGTGATGCTTTCTTACAGTAGGGTGCTGTGGGAGTTTCATCTAACTGCAATATATCAGCATTATGTTTCATCTGACTTAATTCCTTGACAAAATTAATTATTTCTATGAACAGTGCTGTGTAGTGTCATAGGCGATGAGGTGCTTCAATCCTGTCTCAAGAATGGGAGACTGAAATAGTTATTGCTGTAGTGTTATTTCAGAAAAACTCTGAATGTCAGTTGAGTACCTGAGAAAACAAGAGTAAAATAAGTAGCAGGGAATATATAATGCACTGTATTAATGAATGATTCTGTGTGGAAAGGGCAGAGGAACCTTTTAGAACAAGCTCTTTAGTATTCTAGATTTGGAAAGTTTCGGGACCCACACTGTAGTGTGACAAATATTTCAAATATTATTATATGCTCCTTTTTTTTTTTTTTTTTAGAAGTGTGTAAGGATATGGAGGAAAGGTATCCTAGAAATGGCTCCCTTTTAAAGTAACCTAATGAAAATCAACAGGAAAAATCCTGTAAATACTTCAAACCAAATGTTTATCAACACCACACAGGTCTGTCCTAAATAGACTTGGTTTATTTATAGTTACTATAGTTATTTATAGTTCATTAGTGGAAGAATTGGCTGCAGTTAGAGCTGGAAAAGTCTAGCAATTATGGAAATAAACTTCTGAAGCTTCTAAACCCTGTATGTAAAGACTTCTGGAGTAAAAACTTGGCTAATATGTTTGGAATTGAATATGTTATTAATACCATCTAGCACGTAGTACTGTGTAGAAACTGTGCTGTGATTATGGGCTATGTAACTGTGAAATCATTCCTTCCTGTAGTCAAAATTTGCGCCTAACATTTTTCTGTGTCAAAGAAAAGGTTTCTTGACCTGTAGCAAGGGTCTGATGATGGAAAACTTGTTCATTGAAGTGTTATAACATAGGACGTGAGAAATTTCCTGTGTTGGTATTTGAGGATACAAAGTTTTTGTGTGCAAAGGGCAAGCTCTGTCTTAGTGGGCTGTTCCATTGCAGACCTGGAAAATGATAGTAAAAAATTGCCAACAGTTGCAAGAGCAGTCATTCTTAACAGCAACAATGTCTATAAACAGGAGATGTGGTAGCATAAGTAGTTACCTGCCATGAGTGACCTTGAGCTTAATATACAGTTGTCTGTATTGATTTCATCTTACAGCATGTTTTTGAACAGAAAAGCAAGAAGAGCCAAATCCCCCTTATTGCTCTTGAATGCTGCAAGACTCCTTATGTGAATAAGGGGACCAGGAGGTGACTCTATAAAAAGAATATTTAGCTGGGTTTTTAGATCATCTGCCAGATCCTAATCTTTGTAGGCATAGAAACAGGGTTTTTTTTCTTCTTTGACAGCCTTGCATCTGAAATTAGAGTTTAACTCCTACAGTTGTCAAAATAGATTTTCTGTGGTGTCAGAGCTTTTTTCTATCATCAAAAGAATATTCAGTTTAAGTTTCATCCCTGTCTTATGAAGACTTAAGTTAGATTTTTATATGGGCTTATTTCTCATCTTTAGTTGGAAGTCTAGGTGCTGTGCCCAATTATTCTAATTTCTTCTATAGGAAACAATTTTAAATCTGTTTTTAGGCAATGTATGCCATTGGGTACTACACGTGTATGCTTATCCAGCTTTAATATATTTGTCAGTCAATGGCTATATATAGATGTGTGTGTGTGTGTATATATATATACACATATACACACATGTATACATATATATGTATATATATGTATGTATATTTTACCAAACTTCAGCTTAGGGACCACCAATGCAGTTGAAATCTCTTGGGCTAAGCAAAGTAAAGAAGAGCCAGAAGGGATTTCTAGAATTGATCCACTGAATTTATAATGTTTGTAGGGGAAGGCTGCTAACCTGTGTTAATTTTTGAGTGAATAATTACTGTTGTTTTTTCTTCAAGTTTCCTATATACTGTATATACTTAAGCATATATGACATTAATTTAAAAAAAGAAATCAAAGCAAACAACATCCACACCGTTAAGACAATGCTGAGTGCTTAGTATAGATTTAATCCAATGATGATTAAAAAACCATCTGAAGCTTAAAAAATTCCCATTTAGAATTGTGTTATGTCTGTGATGTGTATGGTAACCAAATAGATGATATAGGAAAGGTCATATAAAATTTCTACAAGAAATAATAAATTTCCCTTCTTTCTGAAATTCAACTTTCAGATGACAATTAAGTCTTTCAAATGTGAAGATAGAAACAAAACAATATACAACAAGAAGCATAGAAATGGTGTAGGCAAAGTAACTAAGGGGAGGACACATGTAGGAATATTGATTAATGCCATCAACAGACAATGAGGAAGTTTCATGCTTGCATCTGTTAAATTTTTTCTGGATGGTTTATCTTTCCACTGATTAAAGTTGGATGGGTAGGATTTCCCATTTCCTTCATAGCTGGTAACTGAAACTTATGCATCAAATTAAACTCAGTTCTCACATCTCAATATGTTTGAGATCCTTCTCTTGGAAATTGCATTTCTGCACCAGAGGAGGAGGAGCTGCTGAACTTGTCTATCATCCTGCTTCAAGGAGGGATTAACTGTACTTTGTTTCTGACTGATGAGTACATAACAGTTCTTAAAGATCTCCAGTTATGAAGGTTTTGCAGCATCCTTGAAGGAAATCTATCCTGAGCTTAAATGTACTTACAATTAGGAAGATATTAGGAATATCTAACCTAAATCTCCTTAGCATGAGTTAAGCTCGTTAATTCTGATAATATCACAAGAAAAAAAAGGGAATAGATTATTTCCTTCCTTTTAGTACATTAGGAGTGGTATCAAATCTCTTCTTTCAGCTTTTTTCTTCTATTTAAGCTTTTCTTGTAGGACAAATTGAAGACCTTTGATCATTCTTTTTTTCTTATTTTTCAAAATTACTCTTTTTTTTTTTTTTTTTTTTTTTTTCTTGAACAGCAGTGACAAAAATAGATTCAATATATCTGATGCTATCTAGATGAAATATTTTTCTGGAACATAGCAAAATGTTCCTTTATGCCTTCCAGGATGTTGCTTCATTTCTTTGTAAGGGCCTGACATTTACTGACTCATAAACAACGTATGATCTGCTGTAACCTTAAGATCAGGTCTTCAAGGTTCCTTGTTAGCTGACTATTTGCTGTAATTCCTTTTTGCTTTTAGATTTATTAGTTCTTTTTGAACTGCGCTTAGTTTTCTAGACTGCTGCTCCAATTAGTTGTATTTTTTCTGGGGAAGTTTTAGGTGAATTTGTGTTTGTTTGTTTTCCCCCAATTGTTTTTGTGTTGTTATAGAACTCCTTGCAGTTCTGTGTTCTTCTAAAACACAGCTGTGACTGGCAACACTGAACTATATGAGAACCACTCAAAGACAGTGAAGGTTTTCAGTTTTTGAGAACACTGCAGATGCTGTCTGTGTGACCCAAGGATTTATGCCGTAGGACTGTATGGCTTTTTTTTTTTTTTGACCAGTTTTTTGTGTTTTACACTTTAAATGTACTTGTCTCATGAAATATAGTTCCAGAAGAGGGTATGTGGTGGAGACTGTTATTTTTTCTTTCTTTTATTTCTTCTCTGCATCAGCAAGGGAGTATGTCATTATTTCAGTGTATGAAGAATTCCATAGACGAAGTGAGATATTGTTTTCTGATTCATTAGCATACAGTAAATACAATTAGCAGACTTGGTGAGTTTCCTGGATATGGCCAGTACTGCAGGGATTTTATTGCTTTGCATAGGGAGATGGGGAGAATGACGTGCAATTTTTTCCCCCTTACTGTCTCTGTCAAAAAAACAAACAAACAAAAAAAAAACCATGAAAGAAACCTCATACTTTAATTGCACAGTGTTATCTAGAATGTAATTTTTTCTGTGCACTGTATATTGTGTAATCTTAAGATCAATGGATGTTGTTTAGCACTGAAGTTTTGTATGCGTCCAACAATGACAGAAATGGATTCTATGCATGCTCTAGATGCTTGCTATACCTTTCATAGTGAACAAGATTCTCAGTATCCAAAAATGATTGCTGAACGTAACTGGGAAGATCAACTTTAGTGGTAGTGCATAATGTAGAGTAGCTCAATTAGCATGACATTTTAACAAATTAACTGTCAACAGAAGATTTAAATATTCGGAAACTTTTTTTTTTTTCTACTGCTGCCACACAGCTTTGTGCTTCATATAATGTAGTTTCAGTCTAGATTTTTGTGCTTTGAAACCAGTTATTTCAGAGAATAGGTGAAGAGGAAAGGGGTTTGAACGTGGGAAATTACAGCTTAATGTAACATAAAACTTTCATGGTAGGAGAGGTAAATTGCTAGAATAGGGCCCAGAGACGATTGCTGTTCTGAAGATGTTCTAGTCCAGACCCTTGGCAAAATGCTTAAGCTGAGCCTGCTTTTCCTTGAGATATGCAGTAGAGACTCCTGGAGATCCCTTCCAGCTTTCTGTGGTTCTGGGCATCAGGATCCAAACAGTGAATTTGGCTTTTTCACAGCTTTGCCTCTGCAAATTAAGCTGGAATTAAAAGGACTTGACATATCCAAAGACCTTTGGAAGGAAATGTTCAGCAATGTTTATCAGTCAAAAAGCTGAGGAATTTCAGGTTGATATGCAGTGTTCTAGATGTGTCTAAAACTGAGCCAAGCATCAACTCCTAGACTTTTGCATGCTGCCCGTGTGATTCTGAATTTACTTTCCAAATTGGCAAGTAACTTATTGAATACATTCTAAAGAGCATAGCAGAACTCTGAGCCAAGAAATACAAAATGAGGTGGAATGTACTTATAACTGTGTTAGTAAATGTGTATGTGATACGATGATGAGTCCCAAAAGAGGTTGCATTGTCTAACTTTTTTATATTTATTTTGTCCTTTCATATGCTTGATTAATGTCATTGCAGCCACTTTTTGTGTAGATAAGTATTTTTTTTTGTAAAAAGCTAAAAAAAAGTCAGTAAAGGTATGATTTCTAAAAGATTGTGCATATACTTTCTATTTATTACTTTCTATTTATTGTAGACACAAAATACTTGGTTTTTCCTCTGAAGTTAAATAAACATTTAATTAAATTAAGATTCTCTCTTCAAAATGGAGTTCACAAATGTCTAATCCCAAAGCTGCAGTTTCTCAACCTTCCTCCTCTTCTATGAGATGTTGCTATGGTTATTACCCTGCTGGGTAGCGAAATGCAGTAATTTGTTTAGCAATTCCTTTCTTCCACAATACTGTACACATATGAGAGTCTTGCATTTATAAGTGCATTGGTGTGACAAGGATGCTGTTTTTCACAAATCCTTCTAATCTGAGTCATGGTTTATAAAGCACATAGATTTTGGGTTAGTAAAAGAAATTGGTTATCAGGTAAAATAAATTCGTAGCAAAAAATAATTTTGAGGAAGCTTTGCCTCAAATCTTATAGCACCAGTGTAGCATAAATGGTAAGCAATAATAAGATTCATATTAGAATTGATGATCTATGCTCTTAACTGTTCTTTTTTTGTTTATTATTTTGTATTATAGCAGCAACCTCCTCAAATGATGTTAGGTTTACATTGATAGATTTTCTTCTAATATATCCTGTTGCTCTTCGCTGTCCATTGATGTTTTCAGGATGGAAAAATTTTGGAGTCCGTTCTTTAAAACAGAAAAGATGGTTGAAAATAAATAGCTTCATAGGCTTAATATAGAAATGACGCTCAAGACTCAGTTTCTGGTAGCATATGGGGATGATTATGCCAGGAAGTTGTCCACTGTCTAGCTGGACTTAGACCCTTGGCTTGTTTCATACAGCTCAGGAATAAACATTGCTGTATGAGGTGATGTCCGTCCACACAGTGGATCGTGTAGCAGTAATGATATGAATCCTTGCACAGTGAATGAAGCACCTTACTTCAGTAGAACATTAGATAAAAGCAGTAATGGCATTCCGTTCTTTTTCCCCTTTCAGCTGTTTGCTTATTTTAGTGCTGTGTTTCAGATATCTGTGTGTTGCTAGGGTTTCAACGAACTCTTCAGTTCATTTTCATAGGATGAAGTATAATTTTTATTGCATTCTTCTGGATTATTTTTTTTTCATTCAGTCTTGCAGAAAAAGTACATCTGTCAAATGCACCTGTCTTTCTGTACTGAATTGTCAAAAACTGATGCATTGCTCCCAAATGTATAGATATGTTGTTCTCAGGCTCTTCTTTTTTTTCTTCTAAACTGCCAAAGATTCTCCTAAAATTTATTTACCTCACAATTATGTAGTAAATTCACAGTAGACTAACTGCTGTTCCTCAGTATCCACTTCTTCACTGGCTTAAGTCCATAACATTGCTCCCCAGGTCTCAGGAAACTTGTTCTAATGTGTAGAATATTGCAGAACATGAAGTTTTGTGGAAGTTTGGCAGTACGATACCCTTTGAACTTGCAATAATTTCTGTGTTTTTTTTAAAATTATTATTTTATTTTTATCTTTGATATTCTCCCTTCCTATTCAATTTCCCCCTGCATTTTTCTGTAATTAGACAAGGTCAACATAGCTTGAACATGGGAACAGATGTTTGCAGAAAGATCTTGTGAGAGAATGTGCCTATAGGATTGAAGTGTTCAGGAAACTAACCTTAAGTGAGTGGCAGACTTAGAATGTAACCTGCACCATGTGAATCTATGCAAAGTAGGAAGAAAATTTAATAAAGATTATTTCCTCTATAATACTGATGGTGGTAGTCATACTAGGGAGAACTTGATTACAATCAAGAAATCTTATAATCATTTTGATATTGAAGTTAATGTGTTGATTTTGAGATTATTATCATGTTGATGATAAGAAAGGACAAAATATATGGTAATAATGTTGTTTGTAAGTTGGATCAGGTTCCTCATGTTCTTAAAATATCTCTAGGGGTGGAGATTCTATAAGCTCCCTGGGACTCACCTCTAATGTTCAAATACCCCTTATTGGGAGGTGAGGAGGGAGGGGAATAATACTCATATTTGGTTTCAATTGCTGTTACTTGTGTCATCTGTCTGTTATCCTTTCAACATTTCCTCTGGCCTGGCTCTGCATCCACCAGTAGGCAGCTGTAAGGCAGTAAGATCCTTTTCCACTTCCTCCTCTTTTTTCCAGGCTGAAAGAAGAGAATAAGGAGAGGGTAAGAGTTGTGTGCAGCCCCTGGTGACCTTGGTAACGCTCCAGTGAAGTCACTCCAGGTTATCAATGTCTCTCTGGTACTCTAGGCTTGGGGGGGGGTGTTGGAAACACACAAGGATCTGGTCTCAGCAGTGTCAAACAGATAGGAAGGCTCACTGAGCTTGTTGGCTACACTTGTGCTAGAACAGCCCAGGATGTTTTTTTGTCTTCTCTGCTTCAAGAGTGCAGTGCTGCTTGGTGTCCAGCTGATGTGTGCAAGGGCCCCAGGCT
Source organism: Excalfactoria chinensis (assembly GCF_039878825.1). Taxonomy (NCBI): domain Eukaryota; kingdom Metazoa; phylum Chordata; class Aves; order Galliformes; family Phasianidae; genus Excalfactoria; species Excalfactoria chinensis. The sequence continues at coordinate 7,560,969 of NC_092838.1, read as the reverse complement.
GCTTTCTCTAGTCTGCCACCACCTCTCCTGCTGCATCAGGTTAATCCAGCTATGGCCAGGTCTCTGCCTTAGAACTCCCTGAAGCTCCATCTGCCTATTCACCTACCAAGCAAGATCGTTATAGTGGCGGTCCTTCTCCCCCAGGGCATCAAGTACTTTCCCAACATGCCAATAATGCCAGTCTTCTGTGCTCTACATGTGTTGAAGGGGTTTGGGCTCAGAGCAGTGTAGTTGTGAATAACAGCACATTAAGGTTTGCTGTGTGTGGATCAGCTAGCTCCTAGTGATTGCATGTCAGTCAGCACAGCTGCGGGCAGTTTGCGATGACTGATGCAGAGGAACTAGTGTATGCATTAATGAATGGGATCACAACAGATAATACAGTAATGTGAGACGTGTGAACAAAATTCAGAGAGCTCTATTGTTTTCTCTAAAATTAATTTAATCCTTAGACTGCTTCTGGAAAAAAAAAAAAACATATATATATATATAGCACAGGTATAAAGCTACAAACTATGGATACTAAGGGAGAGTAACTCCTCTTATTCAGCAATAAAACATTAGAAGCTTATTTCATCTTTTCTTTTGACAGCTGCGTCTTAAATGACCTGGAAAAGAGGTATCCAAGCAAAATATAGTAGGACTTTAAAACCCTAACAGAATTTAGTCACTAAATTGTCTACAATTACTTGACACCCACACATGCTGGCTTTAATGTATTACACTGAGCATGTTGATGAGTTCACTGGCAGTTTTGCATTAAAATCACTGAGCAAAGCATGGAGATGTTTCTTTTCACTCTTTATGTGAGGAAACAAATGTAATAAATACTTTGTGAATATAGCTTTTTGTGTTAACTATATTTATGTTGGCACATATCATTTTAAAAGAAACTATTAAACACAGCGTTAAGAAGTGGGAACGTATATATAGTTATGACATGTAAGTAGGGCTGTGAACTGACCTCTTCATCAAAGTAAAGAGGTACATAAATGGAGATGCCAGGGCAACATTTTACCATTTCAGTATGGTAGTTTTCCTTGAGAACCAAAACTGTCTTGTGTTTCATAGAGAAAAAAAAATAAAGGATATATTCTTTCTCCCATTTAGAGTTCAAGGTTAGATCCTTTAGCTGCAATTAAAATTATAATAGTTAATGGAAGAATGGAATCTTGTGAACTTATAAGTGTACGCAAGGTTTTATACTGAGATTTTTTTTTTTCTTTTGTACTTTTTGTTCCTTAATTAAGCACCCTTTGGTTAATGAAGCCTTATGGCCTTAGTAAATCTTACTTGTATAAATAAGAAAAGCTTTGGAACGGAGTTCTAGTATAAATAAATAAAATGTTGGAAGAGAGCTCTGTGTAGCATTTCTGACTTCTCTGCATTGCTAGAAATTTAACCAGGAAACATATTACAGGTTTTCATAGGTTTTCAGCATAACAGTTTAGGAAACACAATTGCAAATGAGGAGGCCTTAGAGAACATGGGCACTGTAAGTACTGTGAACAAATATCAACTGTTTCAGGGGAATTTTGCTGTGTATTACAATAACATCTTAATACCAATTGATATTTACCTACTTTTTTGCTTCAATTTGCTTTCATATTAGAGGATTCCAATGGTTCACAAAACAACCTAAGGCATACTAGATTCCTGCTAGTTGATCCTGGGCAAGTTAATGTTCTGCCTCAGTTTCCCCATCTGTAAATGGAGATAAGGATACTCATCTCTTGTAAATTGCTTTGGGAACTTTTGATTATAAAAGTTGAATATGATTATTCATTATGTTTGCTTCCTATGAATATTCTAGTGCATGTATTTCGCAAGGGGATGATTAATTTTCAGCAAATATCGGGGACTTGAGAAAGTGAGTTTATATCCTCATAAATATAAATGTTCTGCTTCAGATATTGAAGAAATGTGACATATTTGCGTTCCAAATTACTAAAGCCCAAATAATGAACACTGAGCCCGTATGTGTTAATTGCGTGTTCTTTTCATGCCAAGAACTATTGAGTTTTCCTTGTTCCAAGATGTATTGATTCTGAGTGAAGAAATATAAATAGGTGAAATTGTGGAAGCGATGTAGATGTGCAGTTTGCTTCATTATGATTATTTCCATGTGCTACTGTGACAAGTTGGATGTGTAGCTGGACAAGCTTTAAGTACCCAAAGAGCTGGTACGTCAGTCAGGTTGCGGTGTGATGATCCTGTGAACATCACAAATGTCATTTTAATGTATTTGTATGTACGTATTAAACTACATTATCTGTGTATATTTTAGGAAAGCCTTGACTTTGTGTGTTGGGGGGGGGGGGGGGGGGGAGGAATCTATAATTTGTCTTCAAACATCTTTCCAGTGGCAAGTCATACTCACTGTAAAGAACATCTGCAAATGCAAAGAGCAGAGCTATTCAATGGTTTCTGAGTTGTCTCTGTGAAGCTGCCTAGATGGTAGAATCACATAAGTCTAGGGGCTCTTAGATATGCTGAGGAGATCAAGTATTTTTCTATCCAAAATAATAGGTGTTCTAACTTGAACTGATATGTGTCATATTGTATTCTTCATTGGGTTCTGCAGCTTTCTTTAAAACTGCCAGATGCTCTACGGACATAGGGACCAGGGAAGTGTCTCATTCCCACTCTTTAGTCTTTCTTTGTTACATAACGAATTAGGATTTGTTTTTGGTTTTTAACTATTATCTTGATAGAATATATAAACTGCCTTTTCACTATATTGTCAATTTCCTTGTCAGAACAGCAGCTTTCATAGGCTTCAGCCTGTCAGTTGCCAGGTAGGATCTGCATTTCTTGCTCCTAACTAAGATTCTACCTTATTTGTTTCGATGAAACTTTCTCAAGAACGAGTCATTTATTTCGTTGCTGTGTCATCCACAGATCTTATTAGGGGCATTTGTATTAGCTTTCAATATTGTGATAAAACAATTCTACATCTGGTGATTCTTTTCTTGTGGCTTTCTACTTCACTTCTTTTCATCTTGATATTGAAAAGCAGGATGTAGGCAGCAGCTATTTAATTCTCTGACAAAAATGTTGGGGTTATGTTTAAGGCAATTGTATTTCACTTTGAAAAGCATGGATTAAGAAGTTAGAGCAAGAGGGTCTCATCTCTGTCCATGAAGCAGAATCCTTACAGTTTTTATTGCAAACTCTGTGCTGAAGAGGAGCAGGAGCAAACCACCAAGACCAGTCAGAAACAAATTGCATCAGGAGATACATTTATGTGGTGACCATAAATTTAGTTGCTGATACGAGAAAATAGCTCTTTCAATAAACAATTAAAATTCAACCCTCCCTAGAAAGACCAATGTACAACTACCTCTAATCCATGTAGGGAATAATCTCAGTTCCTAGAAATGAAATACCAGAGGTGTAATTTAATGTATGGGCAATGTGAGCCAAGGGAAGTTTTCAGGTAGTCTGAAAGACACGAGGCAGTAACCAAACAATATTCATACACAAGTTTCTCTAGTATAGCTTAAAAGAAGTTCTTTTCACTTCTGGGAGGTTGATGAGAAATCGTTGCCCTTTGGGCAGGCTAGAGGTCAGCAAACACTTGTTCCAACCCTTTGTACGAAGCTGAAGATGATTTGAGACATTTAAAATGAAAAAAATAAAATAAATCCAACAACAAAGAAAACAACAGAAAGAGCTAATGAACAGGCCAAAGATCTTTATAATTTTGTCAATTTCATTTTATTTTATCTTTTTTCAGAGTTGTGAACAGATATTGAATTGTGCCTGAAATGTGTGATTGTTTTGTCACTCCTGCTGCACCAAGGGACCTTTTTTTTTGGCAGTTATCATTAAATAAAAACTGCCAGAAAGAGTTGAGCTGGAGGAACATATTTGAAAGATTCCTGCACCAGTCAAACTCGCTTAGCCCCTTAATCCCTTACATTGGCAGTTGAATCCAAGAGGCATGTAGTAGTGCACAGAGGAGCTATAAACAAACAAAGCTTGAAGCTCTTGGCACCTAAATAAATAAATAAATAAATTGCTTGTCCTTGTAAATACATTGCAGTAAAACAACAGCTACTGAACATTAGTGGAGAAAGAAATAAGATGTGAGAAACTTGAACTTGGTGGCCTTCCAGCCATGGGGAGAGAGCACCAAAAGACACTGAGGCAAATCCTGAAGACAATGCATGAGGTTTCTGAGGGTTTATTAATAAAATACACTAATAGGTCACGTACAGAAAACTAAACCATTCAACCATCTGAATAACAAACAATTTGTTTCATACACTGCAACACACAATCCTGAGGTATTTTAATTGTTTTTCTTTTATTATGCTTTGTGCCATCACTATTCTACCACCCTTTCTTAGCCCATATTTGTTTGCATTATGTTACCTTTTCACTGCAGAAAATGGGAAACAATAAACTTAGATACTGCATTTTTAAAGTGCAGGGATGACAGCAAGGATTCATTCTCATAACTAAGAGTGTTTTACTGTGAATAGCTTGAGTATCCAGCTAAAAATGCAATGTGAGGAACTTTTGTCTTGACTTAATGATGCATATGCTGTAAGCTGAAAAAGCAACATTTGGAAATGTTAAGTTTTAGTGGATTGAAACTCTACTACATTAAAAATAATACTCTACTGTAAAATACAAACTGAAATAGAAGTATTACACCAAATTGGTAGCATGTGAAGAAACTGAAGTTCTTCAGTTGGCTCCTTTATGTATGTGAAAAGTGTTTACTAGTGGAAACAAGCCTAACTTTTTACAGCCACTTTTTCAGGTGGGGTAGCCATGTGGGGAATTAGGAGAAAATTGTGGAAGATAAAACTAAGCCTATCAACAGTGACTTTGATCGCTATCTTTTTGTATTATAGTTCGCCTCTGTTGTGATTTAAGTAACCTTTACATGTCTCTTCATGCCATCTGTGCTGTAGGTCTAATCCCACAATGTTTTAAAGCATTTTACTAAATCATACCTTGAAAAACTAATTGATACCAGTGGCTGAGTATGATGGATGCCTGGGATACCTCTTTGTCAGCCTACATGCTTCTTCACAAGGTCACTGGTTTGTCTCAGAGTAACCACAGTACTTCTCTATGATTAGAAAACACTGGGAGGGGGAAAAGAAGAAAACAAAGTGTAGAGCTTCTGTAACTCAGTTCTTTTGTATTAAGTTACCCCTTAGAATAGTTTATATATAGTATGCTGATATGATTGCAAGGAGAGCAATGTAAAAATCACATCCTGTGCAAATGTGTGCTGCACACTGTCCTGTTCAAATGTGATTTGAACTGAATATATCCTAGGTGACTTTGCATCCTGAGCTGCACCAATTCCAGAGTGTGCTGCTTCTTCCGGGCCAGGAATGGCTTCCTTTGGGAACACTGCTCTGCCTCTAGAACGCTGAGAGAATGCGGAGTGAGAAGAAGGAAACCACTAGGCAAGTGCTTTTGTGTATGAAGTGGCTTTGCTGAAGCAGGGCTTAGGAATGTAGCATACCTGAAGGTTTTGCCAGCTTCCTCTGGCCTGGAGCAGAATAGCTGTGTAAATATGCTGTGTGGGAATAGATCTGAAGTCTCTGGTAGACCAGGATCTTTTGCTCCATTTTTTTTGTCCTACAGGTGTCTGATACCTAATAATGTTGTTTGGTTTTGTTACCTCTCATAAGACACCGGATATAATTTTGTTGGTTTTGCTCTAGAATGTTCCCTATGGAAGTCAGTACTGCAGGAGAGGTGGTAAGGGGCCACTGCAAGAGATGGGAAGCCTCCCAGGCAGATGAAATGCAACATAGGACAGAATATGGATACCGAATAATGTGTGATTAATACACCATAATGTATTAATCATGTACCTCACTGCTATCATCTCTGGAGAGCAGAGAAATTATCATTTGTTGTCTAAGTATGAACTAAATAGATATTCCCTATTTATTTTGTAATACTCAGCCCTCAAGTCAGAATGATATTTTAATTGTATGTTTTCCATCCACATCCCAAGTTTATTCACTGTTTTATATTCACTACATCATAATTTTGTCCTAGACTTCATGTGGGACTTATTTTCACTTACACAAAAATCTCTTCATGCAGTTCTGTTAGTGAATAGGAGAACTTAAAGTGGGAGTAAGTTACACTAATATCTAGTGCTGTTATATTGTCAGAAACATGTATGGCAGTGTTACTGTAGTTGAATATTATGTCCATCTGCTTGCTTTGATTCTCAACAAAGAGAAATTATCTCCTCAGATATAAAAAGATACAGCGAGAAGTGAAGAGCAGACTAACATAGATTAGTGGAAAACAGAGCAGCCCTATTTGTTATGCTTCTGATTAAAACCAGCAGAAAAATGCGTGTTTGTTTCCTAAGCAGACATGTTCCTTGGGATACTGTTGTAATCTCAGCATAGGTAGACTCTTAATGGCTGAGAACTGTAGATTTGCAGTATTTAAAAGAGTGAATGCATGTGAGTGCATCCATGTGCTGTCCCTGGCAATACAAGAAATGATTTACTACTGGTGAGCAATGATGGCGTACTTAACCTGAGTGCTTACTGTTAGGGAGGTTTTATTGCAGTACACTTCCAGTGGAATTCCTTGAAAATTAAAAAATAAAATAAAATAAAAATTGAGGAGCTTGTGTTCAGGGAAACTGTGATTTGATATTGAAGCACTGTGTGATAAGCGGAAAGCTTTTGAAATCTGTTTAGAATCTTCCTACCTGTTGACCTTCATTTCAGAATCCAGTGCTGTCAATAAAAGATAAGGTAACTATTTGTTCAGTCTTTTGTCTGTATAGTCAGTTGAGCTAATTTTCACTGAATCCAGCAATATTATTTAGGAAGGAGAGCACTTTCTCCTTTCAGTACACACTATGTTAGCATCCGTGTGAAATTAAGATCACAAAATCAGCATATTGAATGAAGAAAGTGAGAGGGAAATAGCAATACCTTTCAGTATTCTACTGGCTAACTGGGTTTAACTTCCAGTTCTGCTATTTTGAGTCCATTAATTTCTAGCTTTGTGCTCTCCTTGTGTACCAGAAATTATCTCAATGCAGCTGCTTGGTTTTATGAGTAGACATTTTTGGTTTGGACTAATTCACTCTTTCTGCCTTCAGCTTTTGTTGACTTCAGTAAAATGTTTTTATGCATCATCCTGAACTTCTGTTCCTGTGGATAACTGAATCACAGAATCACAGGGATTGGAAGGGACCTCCAGAGTAGTTTTCTCTGTGGATTAGGAACTATAGAAAATGGTACTAGTGTTGTCTTTATTTCTGTCTTATATGTGCTGTTTTAATTAGTCCTTTTTGTCTGTTTTCTTAGTGACCTGCAGGAAAGTGGAGCAAAAGTAATATTACTTTATATTCCAACACAAATTTTAGCACTCTGCCTTTGCTTAAGAAAAAGTGTGGAGGAAGATTAAACTTGGCATGTATACTTAAAGAAAGATACGAACCTTTTAAATGGAGATGTTTGTGCTGAGAGCTTGGCTGTTTGATAAGCAAGTGTTTGTGCTTCCATGAAATGAGGGGAAAAAAAATTGCCACTTTACATCTTAATCTGGTAGGCAGAAATGATAAAGGGCAGTAACAGGAGTAATAATTTTGTGCAGTTTAAAAGTAATAAGTAGCTGAACCTCTAAATCAGTAATTTCTCTCCTTGTGCAGAGATCTGGACTGTTTTCAATGCAGTGGATTGTGAAGTATATTTGTGATTATCTGTGCTGTTACAACATAAAATGCACTGGTCATGTGAAACAGCATTGCGCTGTTGTCCTCAGATTCCAGATTGGAAGTTGTATGGGGGGGAGGGGAAAAATCTCTACAAATCTATATTTTATCTTGTATAGCGTTCACTAAGGCTTTACAGCAGGCTTAATCAGTTGAACATGAATTAATGATGGTTATCAAACAAAAAAAATAATGAATTCCAAATAAATACTTACTGTGTAATTGAAGTTGCAAGAATTTTCTATGAATAAAATATATTTGTATTTACAATGCATAAATTCAGCAGAGGCAGCATTGGCCATAAACAGCTTTCTGATGCAAGCATTGATGAGCTGTATTAAATTAGTAATATCGTGAATACATTTCTTAATTATGTCACCAACCTCATGCGCAGGAATGCTATTTAAAATAAATTGGAGGCCATTTGTTTTGCCTGCACTAGATGAAGAAAACAGTGTTTTGATTTTATTTTTAAATACGAGGTTTAAAGAGTCCCAGTTAATGACAGAATGATTTGGGTTAGTTGTTTTGTGTGTGTGCATGCAGAAGATGTTATTCAGTTTACTTCTTTGTCAAAGACAAGTTGGGTAATATTTTCATTCACGCAATAATTAGCATAGATTCATGTGTTACCAAACCATAAATATGCTACTCTGGATCTTTTTAAAGAATAAGGCCAAATATACTGAAGAGTTGTATGCATGTGCCAGATTTCACAGCAAGCATCTTTTAGCAACAACAGCAACCAAGCAACCAGACAGAAAAGATCAACTGGAAGTATAACTTGTGGGTTGCCCTCCTGGTGTTAGCTGAGTAAGCTTCTTGTGTAGCTGTACCTGGGTCCTGCAGAAAGCTCACCATGAAGAACAGGGGTGGCTGAGAAGAGGGGGGCGGCTTTGCTACGTGCAGGTTTCTGAGATGGGGCTCTGTCATATAGCAGTCTGGGAGAAAAGGGATTTCCAGATCCAACTCTACTTTGTGACTGACTGTGTAAACTGCATGTTCTTTTTGTACATCAGTTTCCTATTTGTGAAATGGGAAATAACACCTTACCTACCTACCTAGCTGGGACAGTGTGAAGAGCATATAATGCTTTTAATCCATCGAGCTGAGTAATCCTCAGTCACTGCAGCGTTAGTTTTGGAAGGCAATTTGCTTTCAGTTGAAGCAGCATCACATATTTCAATAAAAAGCATGGATGAGAAATCTGCTTTTTAGTGTATGATGAGTATAAACCACAGTCTGTTTTGGAAGCAGTGGTACCACTGCTATTCTGTTCTGAGAGCCCAAGTTATGGTAAAATCCTTCTTACAGTGAGTGCTGAAAAAACAGCAGTGTATGTATGAGGCAAAGGGAGGAAATGCAAGAGAATGAAAGGCAGAAGTCTTGATGTGTCAGCAGTCTTATTGGTTTGCTCTTTTTCTTTTTTCTCCTCAGCAAATAGGAGCTTTAAGGGAGATAACTGTAGAACAACTTGTGAGCTTTGCAATAGGGAAATAGTCTTAAGTGTACAAGTGTGAATGGAGTGCTAGGTATTCAAAGATGGGTGTCTGAAAATATTACTGAGGTGGTAAGGTTTGAGGATTAAGGCAAAGCACAGTGGGTGGGTTGAGAGGGAAGAAACCAACCTGAAAGAACAGTCTAGATCTTAGGCTGGACTTCAACAGGATCAACCTATGTGTCACAGTGGGGATATGCCTATACCTGTGTAAGCCCTGAGAAACTGGTTATATCTTCTCTTTCTAACACAAACAGATAAATGAGGGGAAATACAGCAAGAGTTTGTAGTATCTACAATGATTAAACCCAGACATGAAGTTACACCAGTGTGAAACCTCTCAATTGACTTATATTATGTATGTCCATAAAATAACTGAGCTTTTGAGTTGCTTTGTTCTTTACAGTCTTAAAGAAAATGGTGATGCAGGCTTTACTCTTCAAAAATCTGTTTCTCTGTAGCACATGTGACTTAAAGTCACATAGTATTTTGGTTTTGTACTCATGCAAAAGAATAATCAACATGAAGCCCAGCAGTATCTGCTGGTTAGATTTTGAGGAGTAAAATGGCGTCACACAAAATATTCTTTGGAAGGACTTTAGTGAGAATACGACTGTTCTAGGACTTGGAGAGAGCAAACTTTTGCATCCTGGTGACAGTGCCAGTTGTGTTCTGTTTTTCAAATGTTGTCAAAAATTATAACGCGTAAAAGCTTTCAAGCACTGAAGATTAATCCTCCCTCCCAGAAAGATATAGATTGCAGTCAAATTCTATAAAGCTTGTTTTGCTTCCAGCTACATATTTTTAAGTATTATTCTGAAGCAATATCAAAGCAGATGGTGCAACAGCAGCATTGAAAAAGCATTTGGTGTATTGTAAGTGTCAGGTTAGAATTCACAACCTGATGAATTGCCCACAAGTTCAGTGCTAAAATGGTGCCATTTCTTTTTAAAATAAGTAAGTTAGGAGCTATTTTCAGAAGTGGAATTAAAGTAAAAAAGAAAATAAATAACCCATATGTCCCTCGTTGTTTTTAAATATTTAAGTGTCAAGTAGAATTGTGAAAGCAGCAGTAATGTGTTTTGTATTGCCGTAAAGTTTTCCATTTGTTCAAAAATTTCATGCTGTGTGAGCAGTGCTTTCAAAGACCTTTGCAGCTGGTATTGTCAGCATATGTAGTAGATCAGAATTTTACATAATACTTCAAGAACAAACACACTTGGCTTTGAAAGAAACTTTGTTTTCGAGGTAGCAAATCCGTAACAAAAAATAAAATCCTGTCTGGAATTGGAGATAATCTCTGTCAAATGATGGATAAAAATTGGTGATTAGCATTGAAGTTCATGTTCTACAAACCTGTAAGGCTATGTGATGCTATTTTACATTTCTGTTTTAGAATAGGGTGCAAAAGGAAAAACATAAACCACCAACCCAGGATTATTTTCTGACCTTAGGCAATAGACAATTTCCATGTAGCTGGGAATTCTCACAGAGATTATTTGGGGTTTTATACCTGTATTTGAATACAAGAGGGTTCGTTGGTCAACACTTACTAACAAGGAATATAGAGGGTTATGGGAAACTGTGGAATGGGATATTTCCAGAGAATAAGAAATCACTTATTTTAACGATTCTCTGTTCTCCTTTCTGCTAAGAAAATCCCCCACTGGCAGATCGATGGCAGAATACATGTATTTGCCATCTAGCGACACTGGTTCCTTTGTCAGTGGTAGTGCAGCCAGGAAGTCTATCGGAAGAGAACCAAACATTGTATTATTTCTGGATTTATGCTGGTTCATTGGTGACCCGTGGACTATGGGAAATTTAGAACATATGCTTTGCATTTCCAAATGTGTTGCCATGCTGCAACTGATGCTTCTTTAATGGCAACTGCTATGCTGAAGGTCTTGTGTGCTCAATGACAGTGTCTCTGTGGGGTGGTGGTAATGAAAGTACATTGATCCTTTGGCTACTTCTCTGGAGTAAGTTTGGTATTCCAGTTATTTCTCCCTTTGTTTTGGGGGAGCTTAGCTATAAATAAAATCTGATTATTTAGATTTTGACTTGTAGATCTGGTTTAAGAAGGGAAGATACCTATCTATTCCTTTGCATACAGTTATCAGCAGGCTGGGACATACTGCTTACACAAAGGCACACTGATTAAATAAAATCTCCAACTCAATACTGTGAGTTTGGTACCTGTTTGGTGCAGTCTGAAGCAGTGAGTGGCACTGCATGTGACCAGGCATATCACAGAGATAAGTGATGGGACTGATTCATTCTGCTGAGAATAAGAAGCTTCTACCCATAGAGTTTTCAGTGACTTCTAACATGGTGACCCATGGAGAAGTCAGAAAATGAAATACCTATCCAGAAGTTCCACTGTATGGCAGGTTTATGGCTATAAACATAATACATGGGGCACGTGGTTTGAAAGAGATCTGAAATCCTGGTCTGAAAAAAAATAAAAAAAAATCAAATTCTGAAGTGAGGAAAAGACAGATGGGGGGAGCCTTTGTACGTGAATGAATTCGTTTCATTTACTATGAAGCACAGTGGATGTTTAATCAAAACTTCAGTGAATTTTATATATACTACAGCTATTCTAGTACCTATAACCTTATTTCTTGCATGGTGTCTTGAAGGGAAAATAGCCTCTTCTAGGATTTTCTTTTAATGAAATGTATGTATTATGTTTTCTGAGCCTATGAGTGTGATGCCATGAGGCTGCTCTGGGAGGAAGTGTGAGAGTTCTTTTGTGTCTATCCATGATGATGCTGCCCTGGGTATTCATCCTGCCTTCATCTAGGACAGTGCTGTCCCCTCTGCTGCATTCCAAGGGAGGGGAGAGATGTTCTTGGTTTGTGACAGTAGCATGATGCAGTCTCAGTATTTTTAATGTTACTACTGACACTTCTCATCAGGGGTGTAGTAAAGTCAGTGCTTCTTTAATGAAGAACTGTAGCTTTAGTAGGCAACACCAAAATAATCTGCATCTTTATCTCTTTCTGAGCTTAGTGTTTAAGTTCTATTAGTGCTAAATAGTTTAAGAAAAAAAGAGATTTGTAACTGCCTTCCATATTTGCACGCAAAACATGTCAAATTTCTGTAATTCCAATTGCGTCTAGATATGGGGAGTCTGGCTCATATTAGTTGTAGATGGATTGAGCAGGCTGCACAGAACCAGTATCACAGGATTTGCAGTCCAAATCCTTTGCAATACTTACATGCATCTCTAACTAATATGAGACTGTGAGCTAATGGAAGGTTTGCCTATAGCTGCACAGGAAAGAAAGCAACAGCTAACAAAAATTTAGGTCAGTTCTTGTGGTGTAACCAATAGAGGAACCTTTACCATATATCATTTAGTTCACACAGGCTTCTGTTTTTGCAGTGCAACCAGGATTATTGAGGAAAGCTATTGTTGAGATCATACTCAGATATATTTTTGAGGCCATAAAAGGATGAACAACCATGTGGAACATGGGAACTGTTTACTGCTAGCTTACATAGCAGTGATTTTTACAAAATCTTAGTGGTGCAGCTTTTCTTGATCTTCTGAGATGAATGTTGAAAAATCCTCAACATTTACAAAAAACCTTGAATGTTTCCAAGTAAATGAGCCGATTCGTCAACTGATACAGAAATAAATAATGGTTTGGGAAGGTATGTGGGATCTATATTTATCTTACCCCTGTACTTAAGGTATATTGTCTGGTGGCTGATGCAGAACAAATGAGCAGAACTGACACCATATTCTAGAAAATGTGGCTGATGTTAATTGTCAGCAGCGGTGTGATCAGAATCAAACTGGAGAGTGAACAAACCAATTATCCTTGATATTCTTCTGCTACGTTATGGTCTGGGAAGGGGATAGAGCTGCTTGTTTTTCTCATTCGTGTCTTGCAGCTGCCTTCTGATAAAAGGGGTGACTTTGTTTTCCCCACTTTTAAAAGACAAAAAGAAATGAGGATTCTAGTGTTCTCACTTATGACATGCTGTACTGTTTCTTTGGATGAATTCTACAGAATAGATGTTACCTAAGTCCGGGTTAATTCTGTGGTCTAAAATAGGAGAAAGGCAACATTTCCTGATATGAAAGACCTACCATAAAACAAAATACTGAGGCGCTTCATTTAACTTCTGTGCAGCAACTGTTTCGTACTGCTGATGTGCTCTGCGAGTTGCCTTGGAAACAAGTGGCTGTGCATATGCAGCACAAAGAGGGTCCACACTTTGTGGACTCGGCCCTTGGGGGCCCCATTACAGAATTTCTTATGTTTAGAAATACTTTGTAACAAGGCCCCTGGTGTCACTTATTAGCAGTAAAGTGTACTGCAGCCTTCATCAGCATCAACTACCAATTTGTTTCTTATGGAAATGAATCCACGTTGATAGCGTGTAAGATTTTTGTGGAGATTTTATGAACAGAGTTCTCCCTTGCTCGTTTTATGATGGCACTTGACTCACACTTCTCTAATTTGTGTGCTTCTCTGCCCGTGATATTGATTTCAGCCTTCTTGGTGAAATGAAGTAAGTTGTGAGGAGGATGTGGACAGAGGTGGAGGAAATAAACTTGTACAGGAGCATTTTGTCTGCACTGTGATCTGTCCTAAATTACAGCGTTGGAGTGAAGGAATTTTAATTGCTCTCTAATTACTCTGCCTTCTTTTGAAAAGGTTTGTGCCTTTATCTGTTGTGCCTTTATCTGACACTGATTTGATTTCCTTCTGTTGTGGGTTTACTCCAGGAGGAAGTGAAGTGCCACCAGGCTGCTTCCTTGTGTCCTTAAGGGGGGGTGAGAAAGTAAGACAGAGGGGTACAAGGGACAAAAAAAACAATAAAAAAAAAAAAAGACAATTAAGAGCTGAAGTTGCACATAAAAGCAAAGTAAATTAAGTTAACCCACTGCTTCCTATTGGCAGACAGATGTCCAGCCATTTCCGGGAAACTAAAGCAGTTAGTTGAGAACAGCACCACCATAGCACTGAAGGTTTTCTTCCTTTATCCTTCCCTTTATCACCTTAGGGATACGAATATGAATAAGACATGTAAAAGGATATAAGGTAGGCAGATATCCCATGTGAAAGCCAATTTCTGTTGCTAGGCAAGCTCAGACAAAAAGCTTGAGTTTGGGAGTGGGGGGAAATCTGTTTCTTGTAATGGAGTTTTGTTTTGGGGGGTGGTAGATTAGTTAATTCAGCTTTAGTTATTGCTTCATTATTCTACAAATATTATTATGGTATGTATAAGTTGTGCTGAAATAATTGCTCAGACGGAATCAACAAATACAAGAAAATAAATGACAGGAAATAAGCACAAGTATAGGATTATTCCTTCTCCCACGCGGAAAGAAAAAGAGGCAGTTGAGAATTACTTCTTCGAATCACCTGAAATCAGCAAGGGGAATAATCTTAGTGGAAAGGGAGACATCAGATGAATCTCTGGTTTGCAGTAGTTGTGCCAGGAGCTGGATTGTGCTGTGAACTGGAGATGCATCCTCACAGTAGCTCACCTGTCAGGCTCCAGACGAAGCCCAGGAGCTGCCATAATTCAAGTTAGGTTATGTCTTCACTAGAACCTAAACTAAAACAACGGGAGCATAACTAGTGAAGGCAGGGAGATGGAGTTGTCTTAGGTGCCATTGTAGTAGCTTCCAGTGTGGCTTTACCACTCAGGGGGAAAGGGGCATGTCAAACAGAGTGGAACCTATATGCCAGTGAACATGTCTTGGTGTCATGAACTGAATACTGCCATTAACAGAGGTGTAAGTTCTCCAGGGTATTTTAATCACCTTTTTCTCCATAGTGGAAATGTGTGGATTTCTCTTCAGTTCTGTCATTCAAAGAAAGAAAGAAAGGGAGAAGAGTGTTTAATTATTTGTGTTGAGTTGAGCGGTTTCTTTTGCTGAGAGTTGTGAGATGTTCGAAGGCAATGGCTAAAGACTACGAGAGAAACCAAAGTAAATATGATAATTTAATTTTAAACCCATAGATCTTTTGCTGTTAACTCTTAATTAAAAATTGGAGAAAATACAAGCCTGAGAAGCTGAAATAAATGAGAAACATATACTCAATAGATGGCCTTCGCAATCAGTCACAGTTGTGGGGTCTTAAAGAGCCTCTTTTCTTCAGGGCTGAATTCCTGTAATCTAAACTGCATACACAACTATATTCCAAGATCTGTATCTTTTGAGTAAACAGCTTTCCTGTCATTAAGACTTGACATTTCTGTCTGTTGTGACTGCCTCACTGCAATAAACTTTCCCTGGAGGATGTACAAACTCCATTTTCAGACATGAATATCACAAAGGCTTTGCATAGGAAATAGGGAGAAGAAACTATTCTTGCTCACAGAAAATTACTGGAGAGGAGTGCTGGTTACTGACAGATGCTACATATTTTCAGAGAAGAGAGGATATAGAAATCAGAATCAAGGGGGACTGTTAGGATTACAGTAGGCCAGAGATCTTCACTGATGTAGTGATGATTTTCCTATGGAAAATATGCATTGGTTTTGTACAGTTAAGTTTGAAGGATCTATAGCAATGGGGCTTTTGATGCTTTCATTGTGAAATTGTAGTAGAGCCAGTAATTTTCACCTGTAGGTATTCCCATACTATTCTGACAAAAATAATGGGGAAAAAAAGCTTCTCTATGGAGAAATACTAATGAAATACCGCTATAACAGCAACTGATATAAAGATCTTGCAAGAGAAATGAATGGAAAAACACCAGAGACAGAAAAAATATTAAATACAAAATGGTAAAAAATGAGAGTCCTTCAATGAGAAAAAACTTTAATTGTCTGAACTTCATTGTGTAAAAGATCCCCATTTATGAAACCTCTTATTTTTTCCACTGCCATCTCTTAATTGCAGTCAAAATGTCCTTCGAATACTTGACATCATTTATTATCTGCTGTCATTGTTACTCAGAATACTGTCATCATTAACATTGTAATCTATATATATGTGTGTGCTTGTAGTGTTTTAAACAACTGTGAACTAAGATCCTCATTTGTAAATCAGTTACTTTTTTTTTTTTTTTTTTTTTTTACTTCAATTTGAGTAAGAGTGTGTGTAATCCTTTGAAATTCCCACACTAAAAAGAGAGACACACACACACGCACACACAAATGACCAAATGCAGTAAGCATCACAAACAGAAATCCTTTAAGTTGTCTTTTAGGAAATGAAGAGTTTGGTTATCTGTGTGATTTCACACTGCTCTCTAACCTTTCTACAGTTATTCTAATTCCCTCTAAGTTGTAGTTATGCTTTTATCTATCCCCTATGGTTGTCAGGGGTATTTAAGCTACATTTGCTTTCCCATGGCCATATCCTTTATCCTGGCTACTGGGGACAGAAAGTGCCTATTTGCTCCTCTGCCCAATAGAGATTACTTTTTCATGTGAGGAAGTAAAATGATCAGCTTTCCTGTGTTTTGTGTTTGGTTATTCCACACAGTGTCTTAGGGCATTATCTCAGATATAGTATAACTCTGTTATGCATTAAATGTTTTGCTAAGTACTGACTGAAGCTGGCTTATTTGAAGGCATCAAGAAAATATGTGAGGAGGAGCATTGTGAGCACAAGAGTCAAAGTGGAATTCCTGAAGGCGGTGATTGGCTGCTGTCTGCCCGGACGTCTTGCTTTTTGTCAGCATCCCTTCTCCCTACCACTTACTACTTAAGAAACCAAATTCCAAATGGATGCTATTGTTTGTAAATATACTATGGGAAGTGTCTTCAGTTGCTACTCTTTTACATTACAGAATTCTGCTCAGAGCCTGGTATGGCTGTTGCATGCACTGTGCAGTGATCATCTTCTGTCTGCAAATATTTCCTTCCTCTTTTGAAAGATGCTCAGTTAACAAGCCAGCCCTGTCTGACTCAGGCATATGAAGGACGCCAGTTATAAAAACAGGGACAGATGCTTCAGCTGTAATACGTTTGCTTGGTGAGCGGCCTCTTTGAATGAGCAGGCTGCTCAAAATAAGCACACTCCCATTGCAGTTCTCCTAGATTCTATTGCCACAGGATTCAGCTTTGTTACCTGACGGGGCACAGTGTGCTGTCAGCTCTGCCTTTGGTTATCTGATAGCACTGCTCACTGTCTCCTGAGGAGCCTCATCTGTCTCTCCTAAAAATGATGTGCAGCATTTCTAATGCCAGTAAATTTGGGAATCCTTGCATAGATGAGTCACTGGTTTCATTCCGTGTAGCTCAAAATAGGTCTAAATCAAAGCAGTGTTTGAATTGCAGGTGAGAGCTGGACTTTGTTCAGCTTTCAGTGCTCCTATTGTCTCTGAAGCTGAGTCAGTGTAAGCAGTGGTGGGAAATGGTGAAAAAAGTCCCCCAGTGACTGCAGCCCCTTGGGATGTCTCTTGCCCCAGGCAGAGCAGCTGCTTGTGTGCCGCTCTGCTGTCCTGCATCCTGCTCTGTTAGTGGTGCTGGGAGAGACCTGGCCAGGCCTTTTGCAGATGCTGCCTGTGGGGCTGATGGAGGTTTCTCACATGGAGAGACCATTAACTCCTTTGTGTCCCTCAGTCTGTGCTTTCTGGGGCTACCCTGCCCAGCTGCTGCATCGGGAAAAAATGCTTTGCAGTTGGCAGGATGGGTGTTAACAATTAGCTCCCATTGCCACCTGTAATTACAGCAAGAAAAGTTGGAAAAAAATTAAAAAATAAAAATAAAAAGGGTAAAGAATTCTGTGTTCCTTATGTATGTCAGAATTCCAAGATCTGATATAAGAAGTGATACAAGGATAGAGAGTGGTTAAACAACACCTTACTAAAAGTGGGGACTGGTAGAAAAATAATGAACTACAGAACAAATGTGGTAAAGGTATGTTTCTAAAACATATGAGATTACTTTGGTAACATTGTTTATTTGGATTCTTTGACCTTTACAAGGAGTGCAGTGAAATGTTCTCAGGTAACCTTTTTTTGTTCTTTTTAAACTGTTATTTTTCAGAGCTTGAGGAAAAAATAGCACTCTGCTTTTCGAAGAGGTTTTGGTACAGTCACACAGTTGCGATTAAGGCACACATTGTATTTACTGCCAATTAGTTTAATTGATTTGAAAGTCTGAGTACATCTTAAGTGGATGGGATTTACCTTCCTGAATTGAATGTACTTTAAAGACCAGCAGGAACAGTGTGTGTGGGAGAGGGAAGCTGAGTACAGCAGAAAGCCTCTGTCCCTGATGGCACCTGAGCCAGGGCAGAAACGGCTCAGGGCTGCATCCTGAAGAAAAAGCTGGCAACAGGAACTTCACACAGCTTCATCTTCTTGGACTTCTTGCAAACCCTCGGTTTTCCTAATCTGCTAAGTGAGCTTTACATCTGAATTTTGGGTCAAGCATTTGAAGTTAGTGTGGTTCACATTGAGTGTGGTCTGGGCTCTGATTCAGGGAATTTTCTGTTTGTTCTGATGTCATTTTGGTGTTGTAAAAAGGAGAACAAGGTGACATGTATAACCTGCTGTGCAAGAACTGGTGTTGTGGCTGTACGCTTGTTTGTGTGTGTGTGTGTGTGTTTTACAAATCAGCAGTAGCTGAGATACAAAATATGCTTCTATTTAATTGTAAACACAGCCTGCTTGGTTTCTAAGTAGCTGCAGTTGCCAGCTTGATAGAAAGGAGGGGTTAATTTTGGAGAAAACATATTTCTTCTCCAACTTCTCTCCACAGTGAGCTGTGTACAGAGGAATGCGCTGCTACCCTGGCTCCTACTGTATTGGGCTCTCACCTTCAGATCCCAGTCTGGGAAGGGGGTATGGGCTGCCAGGGCTGCAGCAGGGTGCCAGCTCAGTGAGTCCCGCTTGTGCAGGGCTCTGTGGAGCTGATCTGGCATCAGTAGTAAAGAACACCTCTTAGCTTAAACTTCTGGCTGGGGTGAAGGTGGTTTGTTTGTTTGTTTTGCAGCTGCCAAACAAAGCAGAGTAAGATGAGAAGTGAGGAAATTACAACCAACAGATTGGGAAGGAGAATGGAAAATTTCATGCTCTGATGGCTTGCTTGGCTGTCTTCATTCTAGGCTACTCTTTTGTGCGCTGTCTGGATTTCCCTGTTCCTGGCTTGAAGTGCACATATTTAAAATGCAGTCTGGTTGTTGTTGTTATTGTTTAAAGGCAAAAATGAATTGCTTTAAAGGCATTTAAAGATTTGAATTTGTGAAATGTTGAGCAGTGACTGAACGTCGATCCCTTCCAGTATCAGGTGATTTCTTTACTCAGTGACATTTCAGTTTCCCTCATTTTTGTTTTTATTTTCCTCAGCTACACAGAAAACTGTAACCCTTTAGGAATTCTCTCTAGTAAACTCCCATTCAAATCACTGGGGACAGCAACAATCTGTCAGCACAGTCTTTTACCGTGTTTCCTTGTTATTTATAGATTAGATCTTGCATCACTGAAATATTTCTGCCATATTGTTCAAGATAAAGCCAGTAAATTCAATATGCCATTGTGTAGCCCCTGACTTGCCTCCAAGGCCTTGTTTTTCACAGAGAGAAAAAATACTTTATAGAAGAGTGGGAGCTGTCTGACTGCAAAATGGGCTTGAATAATAACACCAGGCTCTCAGCTGAAATTTTATACCATAGATGAATCATCAAGTACTCATTAAACATCTATCTACAGTAGAAATAGATAACAAATCTTCCCCTTGATGTTACCCTTAGGATCTTGACAAAAATAATCGTATACTGGAATGTGAAAATGGCAAACTTGACCAAATCATCAGCAGTGGTTTGCCATCCATCTGATTCTAACCTGAGTAATGCGTTCCTCTTGATGCTACAATAACTCTTAAGTAAGAGCTCTTATTATCCTTAGAAGACCTGGGACTGAAGAGGGAAAAGGCAGTGCCACATTCTGTCCTCCTTGGACAAGCTGCATTCTGGATAAGATATCAAATGTGCATCTCTTCAATCAAAATTGTTAAGGGCATCAGGGTGCATCATGAAACCAAAGTAAACACACAGCCTTTTTTTAAGACCCTTTTAATTTTAATTTGCATCTTTTAGCTGTAAACTGAATTTTGTGGTAGAAGGAAACTGTTTTGAATTGAAGTATATTCCCAATAGCTTTTCTAGTCAGAATTTTTAAATGTTCTACAGCCCCGTTTTGGGACTGACAACTGTGAGACAAACTAAAGCCTAAGATCAGCTCTTCTCTACATTCTTCTTGTGGTAACATTTTTTCTTTAGAAGTAAGTTTTCCTGTGCTGTACAATGGCTGTATCTGATACCAGAATGGAAGCTCTAGCATGCTGTCAGTGAACTGAATTCTTTTGTGATACCTGACCCCTTATTTGCACTATCCTGAAAACATACAAGGTGGTGGCTGTAGCAGTTCTGTTCATATTGCAGTCTCATCATGCTTCAGTGCCACTGGATTCTAACCCAAGTCTAGCTTGTTGCTACAAGGCTGCCTGTTGCTTGCTATAATGATGACTCCTTGATTTATTCTAGTGTGGGTGTGAGCTATGTGTTACACATGAGTAGATGAACAACAGTGCTGGGAACATTAATGTATAATGCTAAACTGAGTAAATTTCAAGCCATAGGTAGCATTCACCACTTCTTTGTGCTCAGCTTCAGGGCATGGTAGGGAATGAATGCATCTGAGGAGAAAGGGCATTGTTGGCAACTGTGACACAGTGAAGTTAACTACACCTGTCAGACTTCACACTTTCTGGTGTGATCTCATCAAAACTGCGTGACTCTAAGCTTATAGGCTTAGACCTGCCTTTATACAGGGCATTCTCCACACTTAAAAGTGACCAGGCCTAAGCACCAAATTATCAAAGAAGGCTTCAAAATCGTATTTTACGGGGTAAGAAAAATATATGAGCTAAGCTAACTCAGGGTTCTTAATGAAGAAAAGCAATTGTATTTTCTAGCTGGGTTAATTGATTGGAGAAAACGGAACGAGTTTTACAAGTTAACAGTACAACCCATGGAAGGTTTGGGTAAACTGGATGTCTTGCCTTTATTTTTGTATAAATATTTGGTGTTTTTATAGCTGTGTGCAACTGCAGCCTCAGCAAACAAAATTCTCAGATCTGCACAATCGTTTAGAATAACCATCCTGTGTAGTTTCCAAATGATTTGCTGTTGTTTCACTCCCCATTTAAACAAGAAGCCACCAGGAGCAGTTTCCAGAATTCTCAGCACTTAATCTTAATTGCATTATCTATTAATTTAGTTGGTGTTAGCGCTTTAATGATATGAGAGTCAGTAAATGGCTATTGTTCATTAGCCTTAAAAGAGCTGTATGTTTTGGGTTTACTTATTTATTTAGTTTACATCTAGTTAATGTCAGTTTTGTTAGATGTAGAATAATGTAAGGATAATTGAGGTAAAGATACTTTTGTTCAGAGAAAACTAAAATATCTCCAAAGTGGTCTTAGTGGAATAATTAAATGATAGCGTTGCTGTGATCAAATGTTTCACAGTTAAATCTACTTTTTTTCCTCCAGTGTTCTGTGGTTAACAATTAGGAAGGTAAAAGTAAACAGAGCAAGTTTCTTTGGTGGTTCATGTTTTTGTTACTGGACAAAACTTTCTCTGAAGCTTGTGTTTATGTTCCTAATGCTTCCAAATCCTTTTTGGATAAAAGAAGCAGAGGTGGGATGAAGGAGGTGACCAGGAAATTTATTAGCAATGAGCTTACCTGTGCTGCATATGATACTTTGCAGCGGGATGACTTTTCTGTGCAGGTGAAGTTTAGCAAGGGCAAAGCAGCTGCTCGAAGAGTCTGACTCACAGGGACAGAGAGAGACAGGAGAGGTGTGTGTGTGTGTTTGTGTAGATTTCTGGCATTCATCTGGAGAGCTGTGTTTTGCACGCATCCTTTATTTGTGTTTTCTCTGAAAAAACTGAGTACTTTTATATTTCAGGCCTTGTCTCTTAATTGACGCAACTTTCCTAATGCCTTTATAATAGACAGTAGGAAAGGAAATCCTATCAGAGGAGAGCTCTTAATCACATGCATATATTATACTCCACAGGATTTTTCCAGCTCATTTAATAGATTCCTGATGCTCTAGTAATTCTGTCTTTCAGATAGGGCTTTTGAAAATAAGCTGTTAAGTAGGACTACGAACATTTCTCAATCATCTCACATCAAATCTAAGCAAGGAGGTTAGAAAAACATTTGAGTGGCACTTTGTTAAAACGTGAACTATTTCCAATTTATTTTGTCAATTGGGAAAGGAAGCAATAAATAATCTATCAGGTTGCTATTTTAATGTTTCACAAAGGAATGTCTCTTCACTTGCAAGTAGCAAATAAATCTTCTCTAACTGTTTTGAAAGAATCTTAGCAGTTCTCTTAGTGTTATTTGTAGGCCTGTATTGTATGCCTCCTATTTGTTATTGTGAAAGCTACAACAGACACAAAGAGTACAATAACAACATTGGATAGAGCAAATTCTCAGCTACTAAGCACTGTTTTTTTCAACATAGTCACCACCATTAGCCAGTTCACATGGATGATCCAGATGCTCTTCATTTCATGATGTGACTGACAGTGGTGAGGCTGTTCAGAAAGTGGCACTCACTTTGCTGTCATCCCTGCTGAAATGCACCACCCTTGCCTCACTGTGCTCACAGCCACTGTTTGGTCTCCATAAACATGTAGCAAGTGCTGACGAATGTCAAGCGATGTAGTTTTTTTTCCACATGGAGTAATTCAGTTCATCCCCTTTGCTCCATACATATTTCCATGTCAGACACCAATCTGTGAGAGTACCCCTCTGCTGTTATCTGTCGCATGGCAACAGAACGTCACGGAATATTGTGGGCAGGTCCAACCTGTACTGCCATGCCATCAATATCACCTCTGATGTTGTGGGCCAGCATAAAAAATAAATAAATAGGAGGCATTACTTATTGAGCAGCCTTCATATATCCATTGATATATGGGGATTTGCTACTTGTTTGATTTGAGTAAAATGTTTATTTTTATTTAACAGTATGCTTTAGGTATGTGCTTTGATCTCTTGAGTGAGAAGGAATATTAAGTTTTCAGCAGCATGGATTTTTCCCAGCCAACATGAATTTTTCAAATATTTTTGAATGAGGTCTTGCAGTTGCAGAAATATTGGACAATTGTGGATTTTCATTCAAATCTACAGAGCCAGGAATCCACTATTGCTGCTGTCTAGGGATCTTCTCAACTTGGTGATTGCATTTCAAAAGTTATGGAACACTGTGTTCTGCATCTCTTCATGGCACAGAGATTATACCATTACATAAGTGAAATCCAAACACTGCTTGTGTGCAACTAAACATATGTATCACAGCTGCTGATTCACTGCCTATTAGCTGCTGCTTTTTGCTTGTAGCCAGTGAGGAGGCGATGCATTCCTTATTTTGATCCATTAATGTTGTAATGTGGCCTCTCTGTTGTTGTGAAAAGTGAAGTGCTAGGAGCTATTTTTATTTCTGCTGGTGCTTTTCTCATGCTTCTTTGCATGGTTACAAAAAAGGGTTCTGAGTTCTCATTCTCATAAACTGAAGTATCCAGAGTAGCAATGAGAATGTACACATCAGAGCTTTTTGAGCTCCAGATGATTTGCATTGTGCTGATAAAGTTGTGGGAGTGGTGCTCTGCAGAATGTCTACCTGAACGCAGACAGGCAGTTGTGAAGGTGCCTGAGGGGCTGTAGCAGGGCTGTCATCAGATGCTCTGGGCTTTCATTTGCTGCAGAGCAGTTGGGGTCCCCCATTCAATCTGCTTATAATTGCTTTCTTGCAAAGCTGGATTTTAACCTTACAGTAGTCCTGGCATGCTCTTTTGCACCTTCCATCTAAAATTATGAGGGATCCGTCTGTACCTAATGTTCTCCTCAGAGCCAGAGATACTTTTCTGCATGAGTCTTTCAAGTCCTGATGCATTGTCCCAGTGGATGGGCTTTTAGAGGATGTATTTCTGTTTGCTGGCAACAACAGTTTGTCCCTTCTGGAGTCCTCATTCTAGAGACTAATGTAGAGTGTACTACACAAATTACACAGATAATAAAACCAAAGCAGTCAGTCGCCTTCAGCGTGCCCTTCTTTACTGGCATAAAGCTGCCCTGCCAATCTATGTGATGCCATTTACCATACAATACAAAAATCTAGTTGTCTGGACTGATGTGGTATTCCTGGTGCTACATTCATGGGAATGTTCTTTTGAAACAGTTTTTCTTCCAATGGATTCATCTATCAAAACCAGAATGTTGTTGGAATAGGTCCTGGTAAACTTCTGGTGAAGCATACAGGTCTCAGAACTCCATTCATCAAGGTATTTGCTGAGATGTTCTGGAGATGAAATATGATAACATTGCTAGGGTGGAGAAGCCCAGGGAGTCAAAGGGAATCACCTAGGAGCAGGCAGCCCTCATCCATGGCAGCAGTGTGCTGGGAGGTGAAGCCCAGTTGTAGGCTGTCTGGCTGGCTGCAGGAACAAGCTAGGTGCCTGGAAACCAGTAGCTGGGAGCTTTCAGTTGACTTTGTGCCAAACATTATGATTGTTTTAAGCAGTTTTAAACATTTCTTTCAAAGAAATTTCTGAAATGCAGTTCTTGTGTTATTCTTTCCCTTTTAAAGCTCTGTTAAAAATTGAAAAAGAAATCAGCTTCTGAGAGTTGGAAAATATGTTTTCATGAGCAGGGCTGTTTGTTGCAATATGTTGCGGAATTTCAGATGTAGGAAATACTGTATTTTGGAGGTAATTCCCTGATCCAAAACACCTGCTTGTACCAGAATGTTTTGGTTTTCTTTTTCTGAACAATTCTGGCTTTTCAGAGATGAAAGGAGTGTCTGGTGTGTATAATGCTTTGATTTATCAGAGGTAAGCTGTGTTGTTAGCAGAGATAAAGGACCTTGTTTACAAGGTGTCTATATCCTATGAAAAAAAAAAAAAAAGGAGTTTCCAATAATTGAGTAAGATGTCCTGAATGTATAGATTAAACTAGAAGGCCAACTGCAAACATGATGAACTTCAAAAGAGCAGCTTCTCATCTCTCTGGGGACCTTCATTAATGAGTCACCAGATAGGCAATTACCGTACAGTTCTTGTAATGACCAGGATCAGACACAAGCAATCAGCACAGTAGGCAGCAAGAAAGCAAGCAGAAAAAAAAACTGTGAAAATATGCCATTAAATCTTAATTATTCTTCAAAAGAAAACAAGCACAACTAGGGGGCAAATAACTGCAAGGAATATACAGAACTGTATCAAAACCTGCTGGCTCGGGGCAATGATATTTAGTTATTAGCAGCTTCAACGTTTATTTAAAGTTAAGCACTATGTTCACAGACCATTCAGAGGTGTATTTTCCACCTGCTAGAAGTCTGAGTAAGAGCTAGTCTTTGCTTCCACAGGATTGCTTCTCAATTTAAGAACCCATTATTATTGCTGTCTCTATTATAAGAGCCTATAGAAATCACAGCAAAGACTGGGACCTCAAGAGTACATACTAACAAGGAGAGACTTTTTTGTGCGTATGTGTGTTTTGTTTTCCCTAGATTTTAATAGGCAAATGAGGGAAGGCCATCAAGGGAGACAAACTTGATGACATCTCAGTCTAGAGTCCTAGCTGCATAAACATTTTATGTTTGTATCCAGAATATTTAGCATGGGTACATGGAGCTTATTCATCTGTAAATACCTTCCAAAGCCTGAATTGCTGAGGAAATTTCATTGCAGCTATGCAGTCCCATTGATCTCACTGGATCTCTCTAGGGAAATTCTTTGATGGTTATGGGAATTTGTGTTTCTTGATTAGGCTCAGCCTTCTTTACAAGGTATAATCATCTTTCAAATTAGACAGTCTCATCCACATTCAGTTACTGGGGAGGAGGATTCTTCAGAAAACAATTTAGTACACAGCTTATTCCTGTGCTAGAAAGGCACGTCTTCCATCTGTGCTGAATTGGTAAGAAGCCTTGAGCTGTGGGCAATGAAGACTGAATTTGTATCTGCCTTTGTTTGTCTCTTGTTCTCCTCCGCATTGTCTTCATACAAGTAAACTTTTCTCTGTCTTAAAAGGTGTGAATAGTCTAATATAATATGAATTTATTAGAGATTTCCTCATGTGATAAGTGAATCGCATGAGTGGTGGTCTGGATTTTCTTTGTAAATTGCTTCCATCTTTCAAGAAGTTAAAACTGTTTAGGATCATGAAGACAAAGAAACAGCACCAAATTTCTTCCCAGTGTTAGCATCAGTGTCGCTTTCCTGAAGTTCTGTGTCCTCCAGGCTTTGAAAGATTGAGGTCTGGGAAACCAATTTGGACTTGTCTACTTCTCCCAATATCTCTACAAAACTGATCTGTTTATTTGGTAATTCAGTCTCCCTTCACAGTCAAAGAGATTTGACTTAAAAACTGATAACTTACTTAGGATAACCGTCCTTCAAAGAGTTATGTTGAGGAAGTCACTTATTTGCACTGTATTGTGGGTTTGGCTCCAGAGTATTGTGTGATTGTGTGATGACTTTTTCTTCAGTATGTTTTTTGCAGAGCACTGTATTTTCCCTGAGGAAAGAATAATTATGTAAATAACTGCTTTCAGAATATCATGTGCATCTAAGAAGTGTAAGTTGCATTGTATGATCATATATTTGTATAATAAGTCTGGCTCTGTAAAAGATAAAAGTGAATATTGAAACCGTGGTGATTTATATCTATTTTATTGTACGTATCACCTAAGGTATTTTTAACAATTTAAAGATTTGTTAAATCTGATACAGCCTATTCTGTGTAGGAGATCACCCAAAGGAAATAGTAATATTCTGCATTCAGAGCTCCCAAATATGAGGGTTGAAACTGGTGATGCATCAGTGCTTTTTATTTCAGTGTTGGCTGTCACCATGATATTCCCCCCATAGGTATTTCTTTAGTTTTCATGGGAAATCAAAAAAGATAATAGGAATAAATAATCTGATGTGCTTCTTATTGCTACTGATTTCTTAAACACCTAAAAAGGCCTAAATTTTATCTCTTTGTATTCATTATTATTGTTGTTGTTTCACCCGAGTCTTTAAAGTTGTATTTTAAATTTTATTATAGAGTATGTGGTAATGTTAATTTGGAGGAAAAAAAAGATGTATTTGCCAGTGTTGTTTTCAATACTAATAATGAAAATTTAGTTAGCATGATACTAGAATAGCTCATTAAATTCACAAAACTGCAGTTTGTCTTACTGTAATCTACTTCAAAATACCTTGTTAGACATAAAGTTCTTCCTAAATAGTGCAGCCCGCTCTGTTGGAGGGGTTTTAGGATGTCAGGGTTTATTTTCAAGAAAATGAGATTAAAGGATCAGAAATTCAGATTAATAACAACTCTTGCTGCTTTTATCTGTTATTTTTAACAAAATTAGAGAGCCAAGTATATGCTGCAGATTAAACTTCAGTTCTCAAAGCTAAATTTTCTAAATAGGAACTCAATGGTAGTTTTCTGGATCTTGAACTTTTATGATGTGACATCATAGTTACACAGAACGCACAGATTTTCTTCTACTCTTTTTTCAGTTCCCCCATCATGACTTTAAAATATCTCTTGCTACTCCTGCTCTCTTTACAGCAGCCAAAACTGTCAGTTGAAGCTAACCTGCGTAATTCCCTGCTGATTCACAATGAACTGGGTGAATGTGGTGTCCCCTGAGCTGCTTAATGGACAGTTTGTCATGCAACCACACCGCGTTCGTGAGTCACACTCTCATGAGTTCTTACTTGTTTTTGGCATGGATTGCTGATTCTTCTTGAATCAGCCTACCCATCTGAAAACTGAAAATAATGATACCTAGGAATACTTCCTTGATCGTTAGGTAATGCCTTTGCAGTGGTTTATAAACTGTGCTAGTGCTGTAGTGAAAGTAGGATAAATTGCAAGCAACCTGCAAACATCATTCACAGCATGCCTCATCTACAGTCAGCCTGAAACAGTTTCTCTGCAAAATTTTTCTGTACTGAAGAAAGTGTTTATCGTGATAGTGTTCCCTTCTTTTAGTGCATGCAACATTTTCATTAGTTTTCTGTGAACTGTGTTCTGGACTGCATTAACAAAAGGGGTGGCGAGCAGGGAGAGGGAGAGGATTGCCTCCCACTACTCAGCTCTTGTGAGGCCCCATCTGCAGTACTGCATCCAGGCCTGGGGTGCCCCCACTATACAGGAAGGACGTGGAGCTCTTGGAGTGGGTCCAGAGGAGGTCACTAAGATAGTACGGTTGTAAATGTGAAATTACTTTGCGTTTTTCAACAGTTCTTTAGCTGAAGATCTGCTGAAAGCTACAAATATTTAAATATTGAATTTGAGGTATAGATGTTTGTTTTCTATGGGGATACGTTCTTAAACAGTCAAACCCTGGAAGACTTGAAAGGTTTGTAAAATTTGAAGAACTGGTTAAAACAGGCTAAAACTTCTTGATTCTTGAAGACACTGGTGCCTCCTCTGACAGCAATTCCCAGTTAGGTGCCTCCTTCATCACCTATTTGAGCTTGCTGTAAGGAAGCTCTTCATGACAGAGAACTGAGCATGTGTACGTTATATAGTAACAAAAACTTAGCATATTTTAAATGAACTTATTGTATTACACATAACTGAGGATTTAAATAGTATCTTTGCAGTCTAGAAATGATACCAATTCTCCATTAAAAGGATGTTCTTTCAGCTTGGCAAAGTTTTTATTCATGATTATTTCGTTTCACTTAGTTCTTATTCTCAGATTAGAATTTTGTGATACTTTGTATTGCTTCTCGAGTTGTCTGCCCAGACTTTCTTGGCTGAGCAGCTGTCCTGTCTTTGAACGATGCTGGCTTCATTACCTGGATAAGCCAAGTTTACATGGCAGTGTACACATGTGCTGGATGCCTTCAAGTAGGTTTTCTTTCTGGGGGCTGTCACCAGACAACTCTCCTAATAGAAGGAATAGGAAAAAGAAACAGTAGCCCAGTGCAGGCTTGGTGTTTAAGTGATACATTATATCATGTTTAATTTTTTTCCTAAAAAGTTCAGGAAAAGTTTGTTGTGCATTTCATCCTGTGCTTTCTCTTTGGAGGAAGATCCAAAACTCTAGGTTAGCTTACTCCTCAAATGACTTAATAGATTCCTTCCATCCATTGGAGAGTTTTAACTTGTTTTTATTCTGCTCATTAGCAGCCTCACAAAACATCTTAACTTCACCCTTAACTAATGGTGTAGGTAGTTCTTGTTTTTAACAATTTCTTTCTGCCAGGAAATGTTTCATCTAGATTCATGTATACTATTCTCTTTTAACTGCCTTTTCTCAAACCAACTCATAGAACAAATGAAGTTTTTTATTGTAAATATTCCCATGACCTGGTCTAGCCACAAAGCATTATTGGATTAATGAGGATCATTGCCACGTCCTTCATTTCTGTTTACATCATTAAAAGTATATAAGTATGAGATGATAAACGGAAAAAAATTTCTGGATTCTGTCTTAAAGTATATAAATTCAATTTAGAAGATTAAGCATACCTGCTTCAAGCTTCAACAGTGGGAAGCATTTTGTAGTACCTGATCATTAGCAATAGCTAAAGAAAGAGCAAAGGAAATATTTTCACTTGATTCACAATGAGTAATTTTGTCTTACCGGTAGTTTTCTTCTTGAAATATAAGCTAGAGATATATTTCATCATTAACCTTTTGAACAAGGCCAAGTATAATTGGCAATTCTCCTGCAAAATCCATTTGTCTGTATTATGCTGTTCCTTTTATAGGAGAAATAATTGTCATTTTTTTTCTGCGTACTTTCTTTTTCAGCCAACCTCTGTAAAGGATCAGAAATATTATAAAGCCCCCAAATGATATTCTATTCCATCTAAGTTTGCCAAGCAACAATTTGTGATTGTATTTCAATACATTCAGTGTGAAAGGGGAGCCTAGTTTAGAAGTTCTGTAAAAATAAAGAAGAGTTTCTCTTTAGTATGTTGGATTCTTACCCTTCTGTCTCTATGACAGCAAGATTCTCAGGGGTTCTCGAGCTATCTCTTAACATGGCATACCACACAACTGAGACTTGAAAGTTGTGCAGTGGCATACACCTATCTTGTTTGAAATCATCTACTGCCAGTAATAATGCTATTTGTTTACTCAAGAGCTGATCAGAAATTTGGGCAGCTGTAACTGGAAGTGCTTTTTAATGTCTTAGTTGTCAGGCTGTGAGTATGTCTTTTTGACAGTATATTTGCAGGAATATATACGACATAGTAATGCATAACAGAACATCCTTAATGTCTGGAGGAGAGACTAGCTTCAATCACAATGAAGGATGATATCTTTCAGTACTTTTATGAGAAATGGGACAAGATCTCAGAGAAGGGCTGCACTAAGCTTTCTGATGGTCTTTATTTACTGTATCAGTATCTTTTGCATCCTTACGAACCCACCCTTGCCTCCCAATCATTGCTTGCTGATTGCTGAATATTTGCTCTTTGCCCCTTATCATTATTTAATAAATTAAAAAATACACCGTCGGGGACATAATTTTTATTTCTCCTATTAGTTATTCTTCTGCTGAGTGCACTGTGCACTAGTGGGTACTAGCATGCTGTTTTACAGAAGATATGACACAAAAGGGGCACATATTTTCATTAGAAATGCAATTATCAGGCTGGTGGTTGATGGTTTACTGCTCCTTTGGCCCCCAAAATAATATATTACACAGAAGCTGCAGTAATATGTTTTGATACATCTGCTTTATTCCAGCAAACTTTTAAAGTCCATGGGAGTTGTGCCCTTGACCTCCTCCTGAGATGAATATAGAGCACTTAGTTGGTGGAATCTTGCTAGCAGTTTAGATCTATGGATAAAAGCCACAAGAGTAGAATTTGATATCATCACTTTTGGCGTTGCTCTCATTACATTGTGAAGTACTCTTTTAGTATTCTATTTGCCTGTTTTTGACTTCTCAGATCTCAGGATTAAATCCAGGTCAAACTGTCAGTCATGGAAAGCAGCTGTTATAAAGATGCTGCATCAGTGAATGCATCTGAATTTTAACACTTTTTCTTAAAAACCTTGAGGGAAGTGAATTAGTGTCCCATTAGTATATGGGTTCAGGAACCCTAACCCTTTTTGAGTGGTGTGTTTGTTTCTTTGTTTTGAGATTTCAGATTATTTCCACAAAGAGGGAAATACTTCAAATGCATCCAAATGATACGGTGGAATCTACTCATAGCTGATCTGGATATCTTCGTTGGGGATGTCATCAGGCAGGCTCTTTATTGTGTTTCTTTGAACCTGGACAGTTCAGGCTTTTACTTAATAGAAGCAAAGACTCTCCAAGAGGAGCAAATCCCAGAAGTTTGTAGTGCCTTGCTGTTTCTTTTTCCTGGAGAAGAAGGAAGGATATATGATAGGAAACTCCTATTTTATTCTGTTTCCATCAAACATCCTTTGCTTAGTGTGCAAACGATGTGTTCATAGGTTGAATTAGCTCATCAGTTATAAGCAATCTCTCTAATTCAGTACATTGTACAGAAAGTGAAGTTTCCTCAAGATCTTAACTTAAGATCTTAACTGCATGAGCAAATCTAAATTTGAGATGTGAATCCAGGCTGTTGGCTTTAGTATGCATCTCATTTAAAAGAGATGTAAAAATATTTTTGTACACATGCATTTATGTCTTTTTTTTTTTTTTTTTTTTTTTTTAAAGGCTGTAAAATGAAGCAGGTAGATATTAATATCTTACACTTATAAAAATAGTCTTATAGCATTTTTACTACCCCTTTTATGGACTATTTTGTGTTTTGTAAATAAAAGTTAGGTTACTACTGTCTGGTATTATTAGAGGGAATGTAACATTATAATAATTTTAAAACTGATTAAATTTAGCATTTTAGATTCTTAACTTCTTACGCAAGAATTTCAAGAAACTTTTCGATTGCAGGAAGCTTCCATTTTCATGTCTTGTAGAATTCATCTTTAGGGACCTGAAATTAAACCTTAAAGACATTAAAGCATTAGCATGGCCAATGCTGCAATGGAAGCGCAGTGGCAAAACTGAGAAGAAAAAATTTATCTAACTTGTCTTCTTTGGGCATCTTCATCATTGTTTGAAAGCATTTAGCATTTGCAAAGTAATCTGTTGAATTTCTATCACTGAGAAAATGAGAAAACTAGATGTTATCTTTCTATCTTCAAGTAAGGATAGGGAGACAGTCTATATTTGGCTAAAATGTGTCATTTTTTTCTTATTGCTGAGTTTAGTTTTATCTGTACAAAATAGGTACAGATACATTAAGAACATTAATCTGATGCAGATCAAGCTCTTCTGTGTCCGCAATTGATTATCATTTTATGTAAATGCAAGTATGCAAGCATGAGTACTGAGCTCTATATACATCTCTGCCGCTTAGGAAAGCCTTACACTCTTAAGTTGGTAATACTGGCTAAAATGGTATGATAATTTCTGTTTGTATTATTTCACAAAGCCAGAAGAATACTTTTGTAAGGGACATTAGAAAACCCTTCCCAACATGCCTGGTTCTAAGAAAGCATCAATTCCACTGAACAGTTAAAGTAAGAGATTGCTCATCTTGCCTCAAGGCCATGACCAAACTGCGATCTGTTTATTGGTAACTCTGCAGCCTTGAGTAGTGTTCTCTTTTGCTTCATGAACTTCCCTACGGAATAACCTTTTTTGAATAACAGTATGCTAATTTCTCTTTGTTTAAGCAAGGTATAAGCAGTTGGAATATAAAACCTAAATATAATATCTTCTTATGGTATTGCAAATCCATAAAAGTAAACTGGAACCCATCAGATCAATAGTTAAATACCATTAAAGAAGAAATCATAATTGACTTTACCATATGTTTCAATTTCATATTACGCCACCTTCAGAATGAGACACAATCACTGTTCATAGAGAATCTAATTATCCACTGTCAGTTAAGCCCTCAGTAATTGATCTCTTGACAGCTGGTAATAAGTCCCCAGTCCCATTGGAAATTGCCTTTAAATACATGTTTTTCCACTGGAGAAAAATGGGGAGAAGAGCTCATGCATTCACCAAGCACTACAACTAGCAAAAAATTGCCTTTAGTATAACTTTCTTAAGCGTTTCTCTTCAGTTTTGTATTTTCTTCTTCTCTGACTACTTAAGGTTTGCAGGTTTCAAGCAGCAAATGGTAAAACCAGAATTTTGACATTTGTATTCTCTTTGTATACTTCAGATTTGGCTTTTGCGTTCTCTCTTCTATTATCATCTAAAAGTATGTTCAGGTAATCTGTGATTTTTGCCTGAATGTTTGTAGAAAGCTTTATTTTTGTGTAGTTATGCTGAGAAATAATAAGTGTCTTGAATAAATGTAGCGTTTGTTAAAGTAGAGAACAAGGGATATGGGAATGAGAGAACTGACTTGAAAGTCCTATAGTACCACTCTTCCAGGATGTAAAACTGTTCCATCTCTAAGGTTTAGACCAAAAAGAAGTAACTGATTTCCCAGATGAGCTCTAGTTCACCTCCTCAATTTGTTTTCCTTATGTTTTAATCTGCCCTGAGGGGGAGTATATGCTGTTTTTAAACCTTAAAGACTTTTTGCAATATAATTGCTGTAAGAATTGATTTGAATATGAAGGTTAGAAAGTCAAAATTCACATAGCCAGTCAGTGACAGAGAGACAAAAAACATAAATAAGATGAAAGAGTCTTTGAGTGCACTTAGGTATAAATATACAGAAAGAGTGCTCTGTTTCAGAGAATGCGAAGGACAAAATGGTGTTAGATAAATTCTATAAAATAATCTGGTTAAAGTTGAACGATCAGGATAAATTCCATGCAAGGTCTAAATGGTAAGTGAATGCAGCAAATCTTGGTCTGCATTCTGGTGACTGGTTGTATTGGTTCCTGCAGTAATGAATTCCCTCAATAAATACACACTGCTGAAAGAAAGAGTTCTTTATTGTTACCTTTCCAATCTTGCCTCAGACAGTTCCTCATTGTGTAAGGTAAAGACCAGTCAACTGCCCGATTCTGTAAAAGCTCAGTGGAAAATTTACCGTTCAACTTCTAAAGCTGAAGGATCTAAATTTCTTTATGCTCTAATTTGTTCTTTTGTAATATTTGTTCTAATATTTCACAGAGATAGTGTGAATTGAATTAATTAGTAGGTACAAAGTATACTTGTGTCCTTGCATTAAAAGACCTGCTCCATATCTGTCTGTCTATCTTGTTCTCTATCACAGAAGTATTTATGGTCTTTGACATTATTATATACAAAAGAGGAAATTAAAATGTTTCTAGTGATTGTCCTTGTTAGGCAACTCCATCTTTCAATGCTTTTAGGTCAGTGATGTAGTTGCACAGCAGTGAATCAATAACTGATTGGCGTAGCCTTTTCTTCTAATTGTCACTATCTTCGCTATAGGCAGATCGCATGTTTTTTTTTTTTTTCTTTTTTCTTTTTTGGCTCTTAAGAAAGAATTAACACAATAATACAACTCTTTTTTTTTGCCCTCATCAGGCCAGCATACTTATCCACCTATGCCTATTGTAATCTGCTTTTGAGGTGTAAAAGGCTATTTAGTATATCTTCTCAGTAACTGCTTCTGAATTAATAGGAGCACCTGAATTGAGAGTACTTTACATTCTCTAAACAACTGGAATACTTCAGAATGGGTGAATAAATGTGCTCTTTAAGCAAGAATATCGGGAGATCTAGATAAGACGTTATTATAGGAACCATAAAAATAATTCTCTAAAAACAATTCTCATGTTTTATTAAGCTATATGTTCTAAAGACTCTATTCAATATATTTTTCAATATCTGCTTTCATTTTATTTTTTGCTTATAGAAAACTCACGTGTTTTATTTGCCTTTGTAATGAGTGCTGTGCTGAATATAGTCGATTATGAAGATAGTACCAATGTAACCTCACATATCTTAGAAGGTAATAAGAAAATAACTAACAGTTAAGTACTGTCTTAATGATTTTGTCCTTAAGGTCCAGAGAGTTTCTAATTTCTCTGGAGCAGCATATGTTTCTGTCTAAGATCAAGTGGGTTATCTAATCTTCTCCTTGACTTGTCTGATCCAAGAAAAAATCTGCACTCTATCTGGATATGAAATCAAATGTCTCCAGTAAAGATTTTAATCCTGTCCTCTGGGACAGAAGTAACATCTGTCTGTCAGAATAAATGCCTATGTTGCAAAGATCGTGCTGACTCATGGCACAGATATATTTGCGCACAGCATGGTAGGCAGCTGTGCTCTTTGAATATAGTGCAAGAGGAAAGGGGGCAGAAGGCAACCATTCTATCACGTTTTGTATGATACAGGATCTGAGTATTCAGCGAGTGATGTTTTTGCTAAGTGAGCTCTTCCACTCTCTTCTTCCTTTAGAATCGGTTAAGTTGAGGACTGCATCTAGAAGCAAACAGTTCATTCCAGGAAAAAATAAAACGTGTGGACTTCCAGAAATATGTACTTGTACTTATCACTTTGCAAGTAGTTTTGTTTTTCAGTATTTGGGATACAGCAGAGAGAAGTGTTGGGCAAAGAAAGCCACAATTCTCTAATGTATATTTTACTGTGATCTTATTCTTCCAGGATTTTCTCTTTCTAGACAAATTAATGTAATTCAATAGTTTGTACAGATCCTAGTGTTGTCTTATCAAAACAGCAGTCACTTGCTGAGGGATGAGACTTGCTCAGCTGAGGATTCTGTTCATGTCCTTGCTGTGCCCTACCTGCCTGTGTGGCTGTGAGTAGTGCCCTTCTGTGCTGCACTTAGAAAAAAGGGCCCACTTCAGAAAGACAGGAGCTACCTGGGTATACTCACGAATTTCTTGCAGAATGCAGTAACTGCTGCATTCAAATGTGGTCATCTTGAAGTTCATTGGATTTTGCCACTTTACAGTAATACCACCCAAGTCTGTTTGTGTAGTCACAAAGAAAGATTACTTTTTTATGTCACTTTACTCTTGCTTATTCCTACATACGTAAGTACACAGAGCTTAAAGCCATCCCAGTGAAAAACATACTTATTTCAAATTAAGCATTTGTGATTAGTGCTTCAGCAGTAATGTCTTAGATTTTATAAACATTTCTTTCATCTGGGAGTCTTTGAAGGGCTTTGAAAGCTCTTACATCATAAAGGCTGCAAATTATTTGTAAACAGGGTCTTACTACTTGCAAACGTAGATGTTATTTTGTAAAGTAAGGTAGATTGAATTATTAGAAACATATCCGTAATGTTACTCTTGTTTACAGCACACCTCCCTTACCAATAAATCTCTAAGCCCGTGGGCACTTTTAATTACTGCAACTTCCTTGCTTAGAAAAGGAACTCATAAATGTCCTTCTGTCAGATCATTCTGAAAGAAAAAACCTTTGTTTGTAATGAAGATTGTGTTTCTAATGATGTGTGTGTGTGTGTGTATATATATGTATACAGACATAATGGGTAGCTTATGTGGTTCACTCCTCTTTGCCTGTGACAACACTCGAAGTATTACAGGGATTACTGCAGAAAACTTGAACCTTTCTTTAAAGACTTAATAGGTACATGAAAATCTATGTGTTCTTCCTATGTGTTGAGTAAATGGGTTAGAAATGCAATGGAACTCTTTTAAATGAATCTTTATGAATCTTTACTATTTATTTAAGGCTTTTTTTTTTTTTTTTTTTTTTTTTTTTTTTTTTTAATGAATAAAATGGCAATTATTTCCACTATAAACATTTTCAAATGTACAGCATCAGTCTTTTCAGTATTTCATGTTTTATGAATTTTAGAGAAACTGCTGTAAAGGCAGAGATATCTCTCCTGCAGAGGATTTTATGGTGCTATTTGAAGAGGCATCATGTTTACTTAAATACTTTCTTGACCTACACGGATAGCAGAGGAAGATTCAGGTTTGTAAATTTCAGATTTCCCAACTGTCCTTTACTATCACTATTATTACAAAAAGAAAATGTGGAAGATGTAGGAATCACAGCTGACAACTAACAACTGGTCTTCTTAAACTATGTGGATGTTCATTATAAGATCATAAGAGCCATGTTATCATTATCTACTCATAGTTAACAGGAAAAAAAAAAAAAACAACAAAACTTAAGTAGAGAGTCATCATGGTCAGAGTTTTCTGAATGCACAGCAAACAGTAACTGTTGCAATCTGTGCTTAGAAGTGCCAATGGATGCAGTAAGTAGACTGAGTTGCTAATGGAAACTGGAGGTTTTCAACTTTGAAAAATCAGTCCAACTTTACATACTTAAGTCTGTTAGAAAATGATATGTAGGTATACTGGTTGAAAAACACTGATGAATATTGTTAGTGTCATGCTTAGTTATTAAAGTAATAGCATATACTCTTTTATGTCTCTGTTTAAAAATATTCCTTAAAATAAATAACAGTTAAAATATATGAGGCATACGATTGTATCACAGAGTAAATCTAACCACATTCAATAACAGTAATGGATAGATTGCATCAAGCTTCACAGATTTCACTAAGTTTTGGATGCAAAACTAGTGTTTTTCTAAAGCCAGCTCTTTGAGTGACAATGCAAAATTCACCTTAATAAGCTGATCAATTTATAACTGTTGATAGTGTTTGGCAATGTTTAAAATTGAATGTTAGATCAATTAAAATTCCTTTGCCATTAACATAGATAACACATATTAGTAGCCAGAGCCATCACCCATTCTAGAAAAGCTTCAGCACCTTCCAAATTAATTTAAAACCAGAGGGATGGCACACAACACTGCAAAAAAATAACATTGTATTGCAAAGGATGTAATAGAAATGTTAAACAAGATAGGAAACCACACAATAGCAAGGGAAAAACTTAGATGTGTTTTTTATCTGATAATTAAAATGGTAATACTTTTGACAAAAAACATAACAAGAAACCAGAAGGATAGATGAATTATTATTTACCCACAGCTGGTGGTGAAAACAACTGAGTGACATGGGACAACAGCTCCAACTGTAGAAAGTCAAAGTTAGCCCTTCATGAAATCAAATCTTAGCTCTTTCTTAAATATCTTTGTAAGGAACAGCAAGATATTTGCCTTTTTAAATAACACTCACATCCAATTATTTAATACAAAGAGATGAAAGAAGCCATCAAAAAAAAATCTAATAACTTCTAAATAATGCAATTTATTAGGCTTATTCTTAGTAACTGAAGATCAGCTGAACTGCTAAACAACCACCCAACCCGAGGAGAATGAAAAATAATGTGCAAAAACACCCTGTAGAGAAAACATCTCCAACCATTATCAGATGTAGAGTTAAGAATCAAAATGGAAGTAACGTATTTACAGCACACTCCAGTTTATTTCTATTAGGAAGTTAAATGTTCTTGGATGTCAGAGCTAAGAAGTACCTGAGAGTATGAGTGACCAAAAGCATTTTAGTGTTGATGTTACAGGATCAAGGCAGTTCTGAAGTCACGTTGTATCTTTTACTTCCTGTTTCAAAAATCCCTCTAATGATCAACTGTTAAGAGCACTGTGGAATTAGTTGATTATGCAGAAAGAAGTCAACTTGACTCTGATATGCTACATTGCACCTGGAAGGCTTAAATAGCCATAATTTGATTAACTAGTGAAATGAGAAAGTCTGTCATGGTAAAGGAAAAAGACTGTACACTAATTTGACAGGATCTTTTTCTTTGCTAGAGGAGCTTTGTGAAGTATCATCATAGTTGTGGTTGCTTACATTCTTATGGACTATCTTCCTCAATCTTTGCAGATGTAGGTTGCAAATTATTGTTTTTATTTTATTTATTTATTTGCATAAATTGTTGGTCCCTGACAATATGAGACCTTATTTGATATCGTTTCTGAATTGAAAACAAAATCTTTCCAATTTCTTAAAGTCAGTATCTAATTAGTTCTGACTCAGCAGCAGCAGCTGAATTAAGAGTAAAAACACAGATCTTACACTTCAATGTTGTGGATATTTGTATGGGAGATTGGTAATCACAGCCTGAACCTCTGATTAATCAGCTGAGGCAAGTGTGGGGTCAGCTGTGGTAGCACAGGTGAGAGTGATGTAGCTGTGCTCCCGGAAGGGGTGGAGCTCGACTCCATCCCCTCTGAGACCTCATTTAAGGGCTGACTCCCACTGAAGCAGCATCTCTTGGAGATCGCTCACCAGTGAGGACTGCCCCAGCTTATTCAGCCAAAACACCATCGCTGGTGAGTTTTCCTTTACTTATACCTTCTGTACATTTGCTACCATCTGTATATTAATAACCAATACAATATTGCTGTGATTTTCTGAATTGTACTGATATTTAAAATACATTATAAAATGTAGAACATATATTTTCCATTCTAAGTTTCTAATAAGCTAAAAAAACAGTGGAAATCATATAGTGGCCAAGAAATGTTTTGAAAAATAATAATGTAGAATACCTGACTCTATTTCCAAAGAGCGCAGTGTGGATAAATGGCCAAAATCTGAAATATGGCTTCTTTTTCTGTAGATCATTAAGGTCCTGTCATGAGCAGTAACACACAAAAACATTGTTTGCTACAAGATCAAGAAGTAGAGTAAAATCAGATTTCCTTTTCTGGACTGGAATTCCTCTAGCCATTGGGCCATTAATGGAACGATACCTGGTAAAAGTTTCATTGTGTTAACTGTGTTTTGAGATTTACCAGTAAACAATGCTACAAATGTAATGATAATCATAAAGCATTCCACAGACTTACAAGCATATAATGAACTTAATATAAAATCAAAGCTAAAACTCACCAAACTACTCATCCAGAAACACAAGTATTTCTATGGTTCCTAAAGCTGGGAGAGCCCCCACCTGTTCTTACAGAGGCCCCAAGGTCCCACTGCAGCCAAAGCTTTGACATCTACACCTGATCTGGAAGTAAATCTCCCTGTGTGGAATGAAGGCAAGAAACCAAACTAGGTACCTTTCCCAACCTCTTTGTCTCTGAGAAGTGAGTCTGAGGAAAACTAGCAGAACTGAGTGCAGGGTCTGTCCGAATTACAAATTCACGCTGAGATTTAGCATTGCTAATAACCAACAGATTCTTTTTCTCTCTTGGTTGTCAATTTGCATATTCAAATTAAAAAAAAATGAGGCAGTTTATAGAAAGGAAACAGAAAATCAAATAATTTACAAACTGACTTAGTGCATTGCACAGAAGCCCATCAGGTGTTTCTAACCAAGTAATAAAAGCTACAAGACCATTTGACTCCTGGGTGTATTGTCCCTAGGCAAAGTATCGCACGTACATTCAATTAGCTTTTGCAGCACACTAATTTGAGTTTATGAGGCATATTGTCCCCACAGCAAAAAATTGCTACAGGGCTATTGTAGTGTAGCGTGCAACTCAGCCTTACATGATTAATGAGGTTTTAGAATTACTGCTAGCTCATATACAAGTAGATATACAAGTTACAGAAATTGAAGTTCTATGTGGGCAGTTCTTTCTGTGTTTTGTGTCATTGCTTGAACTTTTCTTTATCTGGAATGTGACGTTTGTTTGAAAAGGGGCAAACTCTAACATTTTGGGACAAATGAACACATAGAAGAACTTTGTGTAAGACTTGGCAGTGGATGATACGTTCTGTGGGAAGAAGCCTGCCTAGACAATAGCTGTTACTTGACTCAAGTGTGAAATTTGGGCTATGTTCATTAGAAGGATGTTTCTCTGCTTGTCATGTATACGTATCTGTATGGGACTTTGATAGTATTCGTACATGGTTGAGTATCTTGAATAAGTAGCTTAGATTTGTAATACAAACATTTCATACGCTGTCATATACACCATTTAAATATTGGTACCAATGTGTACTGACTGTGTACTCTACAGAAATCTATAATACCAGGAATCTATTTCATGTTTTTTTTTTTTTTTGTTCCTCACTTATGCACCTAAGCAACACAAAGACTGAGTATTCCCCCAGGCAGAGTTATACAACTTTAAGTAAAAGAAAATATTACTGTATAATTAAAATGGAAATGACAGTTAACTTTGATTAAAGAAATATGCAAAATATTTCAAGAAATCGTATTTCGTTGTAGATATATTGAGTATGACAGAAACTAAAAATGTACCTCCAGAAGGAAGCTACCACAGGAAGCTGTATTGCCAGCTCCAATATACTCAAATCTAGCCTTTTTCTCATTTTCCCCATCACCTTATTTTATATACTATTGCTAAACTGAAGCAAGATGAAGAACCTAATATACTTTTTCTTCAATATTTTTCTTTTCCGCTAATGTGAAGAAGGTAAAGCGGAGTCAAAATGTTGTTAATATACAAATAAAACTTACATGTAATGTAAGCATAATATATAGATATGTTATGATAAATATAGCTAAAGTATACGTAAAGTTGAGGTGAAATAGGGGATAAAGCATTATATGTATGCAAGCAAATCAGTAATGAAGTGTTTTCAGTGTCCACCCAGGCTGGACCAATAGGAGGCATATGCCTGAGATCCTAACAGCAGATGAGGTGTTAGTGACTCACGTGTAAGTAATTTAGTATTTCACAGATTCGTTTCCATCAACAAATCTTCTAAAACACCTGAAAGTCTGTTCCTGTGTCTTTTGAAATTTTGTCATTGATTTTAGAGACGGTTGTATCAGGGCTTCAGTAGACCTTTAAGTGACATAGCTTCTCACTCATTTATTTCTTCTGGCTACACTTTAGAGCTAAATAAAAGCTGTTCTTGAACACAAAAGGAAAAGAGGGAAGGGGATGATAAAGTCTCTGTGATCCAGAGAAGATGTGCTCCTGCCTTTGAGGCTGAGCTAATTTGACAGGAGAATAAAAGCAAAGGACTTGCTCACGTTTATAGGATGCCTATCCCAGAGTGCGTTTTGCATCCTGGCTACACACAAAAAAACAGCTCATCTGCAGAAAATCTTCTAATAAATCTATAAGGGCCTCTCAGCCTTTTCCATATTGTTTCAGTGATTTTTCAAGCAGCTGTGTGAAACCCTTCCCTCTGCTCCCCATTTTGTAAGGTAGTGGTCAATGTAGAGCATGGAGTGCGTTTGTTTTGCAGTGTTTTCAGTGATTTATAATTTAGCCAATACTTCCTTCGTTACTCTAAACAAACATTGGTTGCTAGTACAGCCTGGGTAATTCATACCTTGAATTAGGTAATTTAGTTTCAGAACATTTTGTCCTCACTACGGTCTGATTCTTCTCATTGGTAGACTGTTGTCCCCTCCTCCTCTTTCCCCCTCTTCTTCATATCTTTCACATTTAACTGGTTACACAGCTAGGAATATAACACTTCAAAGGTATAAATAATAATGAGCTCCTTTAATAAAATCAGACATAAGTTATGCAGCAGATGTCAATTATAATGGATTTTAAAGGTTTTGATCTAGAACCTGGGTGGCATTACATTTAGACTAATAACTGTAACTATGATTTATGTGTTTGCAACTGAAATGGTTTCAGTGCTTCGATATACGTCCAAAGTAAAATTTATAGTCTGCTACAGAATGTATAAATAATGAACAGCCATATGTCATATTGCATTTAAAAATTTGACTTCTTCCACAGCCGGCATAAGGTAAAGTGAATTAAAATTTTAAGTTCATTGGGGATCAAATTACTCTTTAATACTTTAAAGGAGCTCCACAAATACAAAACTGATTGAATTACTTTTTTTCCCCAGTAAAATATAGGATGTTTTTAACTTTGTGGATATATTCAAATTAATCCAAAGCAAAGAGTAAAGCATATGCTGATAAGAAATGATTTCCTTTCTTTATAAAAATAATTGTCAAGTTTTTCTTAGCAAAACTATGATAACGACAGTTGACACAGAAGCGCTGTACAAAGGATTGAAGTGGAAAGAGGAGATGCTGTAATTTTCAAATGACCCCTCAAGTGCCAATTTAAATGCTGGGGGAAAAATATATATATATATGTGTGTGTGTGTGTGTATATATATACACGTATGTGTGTGTATAAATATATATGTGAAATCTATTTTGATAGGGTGACCTGCATTTGACTGTATGGACACATTTGACTATGTGAGATGGTTGGTCATTTGAAAATAAAAAAGTGCACCTGAGTAACATTTTTGGTCCACTTGCAGCAGAACCACCTAACCCTCCATTACATCACAGGCTCTTTTTGGAAATCCTTTTCCACTGTTTTTTCTTCTTTTATTTTAAGTTATTCTCAAGTTTTATCACTATTCTGTTCAGGAATGTGGATGCTTTATAAGAGATTGATGTATTTTGTACAAACAAAATAGTAAAGTTGAAATGCTATAAACTAGCATTAGCGTAAGCTGCAGTTGAAATGTGTGCATAAGACCCATAAGGGTGCTATCGCTTCAGTAGTTCTGAGCAACAATGGCTTGGCCTGGCTCAGTTTTGATGCTGGCAAACCTGGATGCCTGAACATGCAGAAGCTGGTGTTTTATCACTGATGTAGAAAGAACAGCACTTATCAGGCCAGTTAAGAAGCAAATGACTGCATATTTAGAACACATGTGGCACCCATTCACCTTTGTACTTTAAGAGCCCCCTATTTTGCTAAGGACTCTGCAGCTGAGAGCAATGGCAGCAAAACTGGTGAAGGTTTTAGAAGTTTCCAGTAGGTCATGCAGAACTAGAGCAGCTCCACAAGGGTGGATTGCTAAGAAAACAGCACCAGTGCTCTTTCTCAGTTCTCAGAAGGATTTGGACACCCAGAAATGCCTCTTTCCTTGTAAGGGAAATGAAGTAAGTGATAACAGTTCTGGATATTTTTATGTAATTTATGCTTGTTCATCCACAAATCAGAGTGAAAAACACTGCGAAAGTTTACAGAATTGAAAGCTTGGCAAAGAAATCATCCTATGGGAAACAGGTTTACTAATGTTTGACTTTGTGAGCCTGCTCTTCTTACTTCTTCAGATCAATTTTTCATCAGTAAATGTTTCTCACTAAGTTTAGGAAATACTTCTGGTATTTACAGGAAGCAGAACGCTGGTTGTTCAGCACTGCTCATGATTTGAAACCTCCCTTTTCCTTTTGTACTTGAGCACTGTTTTCTTTTATTCCCTTGGGCATAGTACCAGGACTAAACTTGGTAAGCTCTTCAAGAAGCAAAAATAAATGAATGAAGTATTTGTAGTGGAGCCATCAGCAGAAGTGACAGCTGTTCCTCAGTGGACCCTTTTGTGTTATTGGGAAGTTATCTAACTTCTCATAGAAAATGCTATTGATTTTTAGCCTCTTTTGTCAACTAGTCAATAGCCACACACATACTTGTGATGTGTTACTCTTTCTTTCCTGTTTCAATAAGTACAACTGTACGTTGTCCTTCCAGTGTGGCAAGCTTGCTGTTTGAAAGAAAAACTTTAGGTATTAGTAAATATGCTAGGTTTTATACGTGTCGAAGTCTATTTTATCATCCCTTTAAAAAGGTGTCTTAGCTGAAACAGATGCTTTTGCTAAGAAATAGTACTGGTATCTCAGAGCTAACATGCCTTTGGGCTCTGACAGACATTTGGCAGCAGATTGCAAC
The DNA here is from genome assembly GCF_039878825.1 of Excalfactoria chinensis. Classification (NCBI taxonomy): domain Eukaryota; kingdom Metazoa; phylum Chordata; class Aves; order Galliformes; family Phasianidae; genus Excalfactoria; species Excalfactoria chinensis. Next base: position 7,516,249 of record NC_092838.1, on the reverse strand, counting down.
TGGTGCCTGATATGGTTACTGCTCTCACCTTGTCTGTCACAGATTTAGTTTGTTGTCATACAGTTGGCTGAAAACTGCAGCAGTCACAGAGCTGGTTTATGTGTACCTCAGATACACCTCTTTTCTCAGAAATGGCATCATCTGGCCAAGAAGAGCAGGGTAGGAAATGAGGAATGAAAGTAGTTTGAAGTTCCAGATGAATATGTTTTCTAACTAATGTAACTGAACTAGGTAAAGCACTAACAGAAAGATAAGAGGTTCAAATTAGAGTCAAATGTGTTTTTTTGATTGGCTGTAAATATTGTTTTGCTTTGTTTTTAATTTGCAAAAAGGGGAGAAGAAAAAGGAAGAGAATCATGTTAAGCTCATTTTAAAATGTTTTACCTGAGATGGTGCATTTTAGAGAGCAAGGTGCTATGATGTGGAAGTTTGGTGGCCCTGCCAGGCAGAGCGGTTGGAACTTCATGATCCTTGAGGTCCCTTCCAATCCAGGTCATTTTGTGATACTGTGAAAAGGTGTGTTTTCCTTGATAGTGTAGGTGCCTTTTTATTTATGTCTTTTCAAGCTTAATCTCTACATAAAAGCACACTTCAAAAATAACAGTATCACAGAATATGCTTATGGGATTTTTTTTTTTTTAATCGTTTTCATCTTTTTATGGCCAAATTATTTGTTGTATTTACAACTTGGAATTTTATTCCTTAAGCTTCATTTGATACACATTGTAGTTGTAATATTCCCTTCAGATCTGTTTTTAATTCATGTCTAGACTCAGGCAATTTCCATTTGTTGGATCATTTCACCATGAGAAGATGCTGGTGGTGCTAGCAAGAGAAGCCAGTCTAAGAGGCAGGCTTTGGGTGAAGATCCCATGCAGCAGCTAATGGGCAGCCAACAAATGCAGCAGTTTGTGCTGAAGGGCATAAATAAAGGGTTCAGACCAGACTGAACAATACAAGATATGGTGGTGAAAGTGTAAATCATGGGAAAGGTGAAGAATGGAAGTTGGTTTCAAAATTAATGAAGAAATTAGTTTTCATGTCAATGTACTTATAACTAAAAGAAAATAAAGAGGGTAAAGAGTAAGCCTTCAAGAGTATTACTGATGTATAGTAGGGGGAGAAAGTGAGCCTGGTTAGCAGATGAGGAAACGATGAAGAAAAGATGGTGTGTTTTTGTAAAGTTAAAGTTATCAGTTAAACTTGCTTATGAGAATGCTATTTAGATAAAAAGTTGAAACATAATTTAAATGACAGAAATAGAAAAACAAGTAATCACAACCATTGAGTAGCTATGTTTTGTTCTCGTAATTTCCCCCCTTGATCAGTGTTCCTTACAGCAGATATTTTCTTCTGGGCAATTATCCTCAATCTTTTCTTAAGACTTTTTTCTTTTTCTTTTTTCCCCCAATCTGTGGTCCTTTAGGTAGCCAAACAAACAGTATCTTCTTTTATTCTTATGTTACTGTAAAATTTCCTTTTGTAAGATAGTGCAGCTACTTCCGAAGAGTTTGTGATCTCCTGTGATTTGATACTTGTACTGTTTAATACATGTGAAGACTGAGAAAGATTCCGTGGGTGTGGAGTTTAAGCTTCTTAAAATTCAGCTAATTATATGCAGTGTTTTCAAGAGCCTGATGACTTCACAGATGTGTGAATCCAAATCAAATCTCCAACCAAGTTGCAGGGTTTTTCAGAAGAGTAATTTTTATTCAGGCTTATCACTGTTCTTGAGATCTACATTTGCAAGGAGAGGGGGAGGCATTGATTTCTTTTGTTCTCTCATAATATTGTACATCCAAGAAGTATTTGGAAAATTTCTCTTTTTAATTTGCTTTGTTTATGAATCGTGATGCATTAATCCTTGAAAATAGCCATATTTAAAGAATATGTGGAACTGTGAGATTTCAGTGACTGAAAACTGAGTCTGGTTTAAGTGAAGACAATTTCTGTTAAGATTGAAGTGTCAGAAACTTTCCTGGTTTCTTTTATTGAGCTTTTTAAAATGAGATGGTATAGAGTCACTGTAGAGGAAGTAGGCTACTTTATATGTTGTTTTCAAATCAGGTAAAGCTGCCTTTTGTCTAAACCTTGAGGAAGTTCTTGTTAACTGGATCTGAGATCTTCAAAATGTCCCCTGCAAAACCATGAAAAACTTATAATGCACTTGACATTTTTGAAGGCTGGATGTGTGCCTACATGCAATGCAAAATTGTTTTACAACCTTCTTTGACCTCCAAAGATGTCTGAACATTTCAACCATCTTCTCAGGTCACCTTAAATGAACATTTTGATTAAGGCTGAATAAGAGAGTAAAAAGGAAGTATACGCAGAGCCCCAGCTTCATGCCATGGGCCACTCAAAGAGGAAAAGCAAAAACAAATTCACCCATGGAGACCATTTTTCAAAGTAGAAGTAATTTAGATCAATTTCAGTTAAAATATGATTGTTCTGGCTGCAGCAGCCCTGCTTCTCTAGGAGCCAACTTGGCATTAGACATAGAGCAAAAAAAATAGTTTAATCAGCATTTCAACTCCTATGCTGAGGAGCTGAAGTCATTCTGGTGTGGTGTGACTGCCTTGGAAAAGCCTGAAATGTGATGTGGGAGGCCTCGCCAATATTTCAAGGCCTCTGTGCCACAAATTTTTATGTGTCTGTTTTACAGTCTGTAATATTGTATTTCATACTTGGGCCCTGTAGAGTGACTCACAGATCTTGTTAGGTTGAACCATTGGCTTCAGAGTGACTAGCAGCAGTAGTGAAAACATGCCAGACAATACAACATCTTTGCTAATAGATTTTTTTGGTAGAGTTATTATGGATCTGTTTTACTAAATTGAAGTATCTTAATGAATCTGTGAGTAGTTTTGAAGTGTAGTTCATTATGTAAAATTGCTTAAAAATTAAATGGTAATAAAACATTATTAATGCAATACTAGTGGAATATATGAAACCAGATTTTTCCAAAATGAGTAAAAAAGATAAACGCTTTTGAAAGGGTTCATGTTATAAAACATAGGATAGTATAAAGTGTATTGTATTTACTGATGATTATTCTGGAATGAGTAATGAATTCATCTATAAAGTAAGTACGGCATGTTTAACTTCATACACTATATACAACACTATATATCAGTTTATATATCTCTGTGGCATGGATTAATTTTTCCAGTAGTTACATTACCATCTGAAGAAGGTGGATGTCCCCAGAATTTCCTGAAAGGTTACCAAATCTTTGTGAAGGCAATAATAATGCTACTATAATCTATGGTATCTTCTCAAGTAGGAACTGGATGGACGATGATAACTTTACCAGCCAGTATATTTACCTTAGTATCCTCCTTTAAGCTAGGAAGCCATTCATATTTCTATACAAACCATGGGACACAGCAAATGATATGCCACTATTATTTCATTTTTTGGCAGTGACTTGAACTCACTGCTAGTATACATGATCCCTGTTATAAAATCTTCCCATGCTAGATATGTCTGGAAGACAGAGACAGGCAGTAACACTTCTTGCAAATGAAAACTACTTCAAATGTAACTGCAGGTTGTTGTTTTCTCTCTTTAAAAGTTGTTCTTAAAAAAAATAATAATAAAAAAAAAAGAACATTAGAGTTGTATGTTGATGGCAGATAATCAAAAGAATCCACAGTATAGGGAAATCATGCCATATGCCTTGTAATTCCAGGACACGATGGGGTCTCTCCGTAATGACTTCCTCAGTGCCCCCAATTGTATCTTGGCGTTAGAAGACATATGGAGCTTTTTCCCCTTAACTGTGAATTTCCTTCCTGCCACTGTTTTTTCTTACAACCTTAATCTGTTTTTAATGTACTGTAGTTGTCTTTTTCTGTCAATAATCTTTTATCCCTTGTTAGGCAACTTAATTACAAATGGCAGAACTACAACTTCTACTTTTGGTATGAGATGGATGCTAAAATTCTGATATATTATTTTAAAATTCAATTAAACTCAGTCTTTTATGCTAAACTTTATAATATAAAACTTGTGCATTTTCCTTGCTGATAGTATAAGTGTTTGGTGATATTTGGCATTCTGTAGTCTTTGTGCGCACGTGTATGAAAGTTGGCTGTGATGACAGTTTTTGTGTCTGAACACTTTATGAGACCTTGCATTCAGAAAAACACTTTTAAATCTGATAAATTTAAATATTTGTGTCACAGGTGCAATTTGGGTCTGGTTATAAAGGAATGGTTTTAAGTCTCAGCTTAAAGGCTATCTGTGACTTTTATTTAAATCCCTTAAATTTGAAGTAGTGAAATAAACATTTCTTTCTCAGTGGAGCTACAACAACCAACTATACAGAAAATACAGGAAGATCAGAAAAGAATTTGCACATATATATATTTTTTGAAGTCAAGAAATATAGGATTCAAATTGCATTCTAAGAAATTTATGAAGGGCTAGTATTAATGATTTAAGGTTTTATTTTAAAGAAGTTTGGACAGACATATTTGTAATTGGAAATGTCCTTACTTGATCCAAAGCCTGAGGAGATCAACAAAACTTTTATTATGCTTTGAGCCTGGATTTAAAATGTCATACATGGGGGAAAAAAAAAAAAAAAAAAAAAAAAAAAAAGAAAGAAAAAAGATAAATAAAGATGATTTTACATTGCGATACATCAGGGCACTGAAGCCATTTGCTATCCAGGACTCAGGAGTTTGAGAAGAAATTAGTGTCCCTCCTGCCCACACAGAGGAGAACTAACCCAGAATTTCACTTCAAAGGAGGTGCTTTATTAAATGAGGGTGATCTGAGAAGCAGCATGTATCAAAAGTAGAGCTGACCAGTTTGTTTTCCTCCAACATAGAACAAAGTTGGAAATAAACTAGGTCACTGATTGTCTGCCCATCTGATGGTCTGCTCCTGGGGCAAGGCAAGCTTCCATGTTGCTCAATGATGCTGCTAGTTCAGCACTTTAACTCTTAAAATTCACAGAAATATTATTGATTAAACATGAGAATATAGTATTTAATTGTTCAAGCGTTTTACTTCTAAGATGGGACGTGTCTTAAGACAGCTAGTAGAAAAAAAATGTGATCCCCTCATTTATATCTGTGGCAGATGAATACTTCTTAGGAGCCTGTAATGGTAGGGTGCAGAGGAACATTTCATTCAAAGTAAAGGACTACCTATTGTAACTGTAGGTCTGATTTCAGGCTTGAAAACAAGCTAATCTTTCAGTCAGGAAATTCTTGCAGAGGAAAATACCTGCTTTGCATTTTGCGTGGAGTCGCCTGATTTCCTGGTCTCCTGAAGTGTGCAAAATTTCAACACACAGCAGAAGATAGATGATTGGTTATTATCCAACTGTGGAGTTTGGAAGGCCTCCTAGTGGTCTGCTGAATGGAACATTTTTAGGTAAAGCTGGGGAGGTTTTGGCAGAGAGAGCTGATGGTCCATGAAAGTGCTATGCAGGACTGTCTCATAACCCGCCCTCCTATTGCTGGTACACTATTTGGATAATAACGAAGAACTGAACAAATTCTACAGATGCTTGAGTAAAGCCTTCCTCAAAATGTATCATTTATGAGAACTCATAAATAACTGCTTGGTTTTATCGCATCCTTAGTGCAGGAAAATATTACTTGTGTGTGTATGTTTTGATAAATGCTCTGAGTTATTTCTTCTTTTTTCTTTTGTTTTCTTTCTTTAGAATGGCAGTTTTAAGTGGGGGAGATCAGTTGCTTACTGTTCACTGGAGTACCATTTACTGAGGAAAATATATTTCCCTCCCATCCCGTCATGGTTACTGGCTGGTCATCACAATCAGCAGATGCCAAGCTGTAGAACATAGTATTCCAGAAAATGGCATCTGGCTTCCTGGCAGAGTCCACAGGCACTTGTGTTGATGGTTTTGGAGCTGCAGCTGGGTCTGGGTGGCTGCTGAGGGAGTATATGGGCCACCCTGTCATTCTAGATGCTATTTACCTTTGGCTCACCTTTGCATCAGAATCATCTAAGCATTTGTGCCTTTTATAATGCTGTCAGACATCAGTCTTTGAAACAGCTTTATGTAGATCCATTCACAGTTAGGAAGAAGAAAGCCATTTTACATGCACTTACTTACTTTGTTCGTGTGCATATAAACTATAAATGTGCTCATATGTGCAAGCAGGTAGTTTATTTATCCAGCAGGATGCACTGTACAAGCACACTTATTAAGCCATTAATTTAGAAAGGGAAAAATAAAAGAGGAAATCTGATAATCTTTCTGTGAATGCAATAATACATAATCATACTTGATTATGTTCCAGACTTAAAAGATGCAAAAGGCTGAACTGCAGTGTTAATATTACTGCCAGTGCCATCAAGTGGCATAGAGACACAGTCCTCCACAGCACTGTACCTCTCATGTCCCATATATACCATGCTAGGGCTGCATGAGGATTGTGCACAAGGTTTCACTGACTTAGTTTCCTCCAGAATGTTCCCAAATGCAGACTCTTCCCTAGGGATCAGTGCAGCTGAGTTCCCTGATCGAAGCACCAACCTCCTGTGTGGTCTTGGGGAAGGAATAATCTTATCTGTGTTCTACTTCCCTGTTTGCCCACCTCTTGTCACACATCCGGAACGTACCTGAAAATAGCAGGGGCAGGCATTGTATTTGTACCCAGTAACTTGATTTCTGGAGCTGTCCCTACTGGCAGAGGAATCTCTTTTGGAGCTGCATTCTATCTCGATGGTGATGGACAAACTGAGCTGAGTATGACTGACAGCACTTTGCCCTTCTTTTCTTTTTCTGCCTTTGGACTATCCAGTTTTGGTTCACAAAGCATTGCTTCCTTTCATTTTATTCACATTGTTAGTACTTAGACAGCAACCACACAGTGACAATGCTGTATGAAATAGGCAAGAAGTTCTTGTTCTGATTTTAGTAATAGCATCTCAGATGCAGAATTACTGCTATTACATCTAATTGCTAGTCAATACTATATTTAAAATGGAGTGGTGGCAAGGATTCAGTGTACATCTATTTATTTATAACTGAGTGACCTTCTGTTCAGTGATATTATGGGTTCTCTCTAGGTGTAGGGATTCAGCTTCCCTGTGAACGTCTGGCTGTGGCTAAGTGTTGACTAGAATATGTGTTTTGTTCCTCTGCTAGTAGTGACAAAGCCTTTGACAGCATCCTGTGGAAGGTGGAGCATACCTGAATTCAATTCTCTTGATGTCCTTTTAGCAAGCAGCATTTCACTGACTTGGTATAACTTCGGATAAGCAATGGCTAGAGATAAAAATCTCATATGGCCTTTACATTGTTCTGCTCTGTACCTGAGAAAGCAGAAGACTATATCAGTAAAATAATCTGCAATGTTCTGAAGAACATGAAAAACACTCAAAATGCTGCACAGTGAGAAACCTTGCAGTGAACTTAATACTGCATTCAATTTTATTTTTCTTTGATTTTCATACACACATGACCTTATTACGTTTCTAAACATAAACATATTCTTCTTAAAATATATCTTCAAAGTATACTTGAATTCTAGCCCTATAGGGACTTGACATATCAAAAGAAATTTGCTGACATAAACTGGTATGTAGAGCTTGATCTATTCTAATATATGATTTTAATGTTTCTCATTTTCTTGCCTTGCCAACTCACATCTATCACACACTGTCACATTTAAGTTTCCTAAATTACTGCTTTTAACTTTTTGTCACTTATTCAGCAAAGATATATATTCTAAAGCTCAGGGTTTTTTTTCCTTTCTATTTTTTTTTCTTTTTTTCTTTCTTTTTTATTTTTTCCTTGTGATTGTATCTTAATATTAATAGTTTGAGGGGGAAATGGAAATTTCTGCTCAGTTAAGGAGACAGCACTTTCTGATAGATTTGGGATTCAATATTGTCCTGGTTTCAAATTTGAGACCTGATTTAATTTCCAAGCAAAGCACAGAATTCAGTGAGGCAAATGGTATAATGGCATGTGCAAATACGAGGGATGTTCTGAGCACTGTAATTATGAGCATGACAAAATCTCCTCTACATCTGTTTATCAGTGATGGATAGATAGATTCATTTCCTATTGTTTGTATTGATGACAAAGTGCTCTGATAAATTCTATTCTTTGAAGGATAAGAGGAAATAACAATTGCCATCTTTAATCATGCTGCTTTGACCTCAAAGTGACAATTTCAGAGTTACTTCTTTCTGTGTTTAAGGCCGATCCTAAACACCTCTATATTTTGGCCACTAAGTGTATTTTAAGAGCTCTACACCTTTCAGGATATGGAAAATAGGAAAAGAGCTCCAGATGTGCCAAAATTTTGTGCTGCATTATTTTTCTTAAACCCTCTTTGATTTTATATTACTTTCAATTTGAAGCTTGATTCTTGTTTAAATAACATAATCTTTTAGTTTCTTATGATTCTAGAGACTTTAGTATCATTTGTGCCATGAGCTGACTTTCTTCTGATAACTATTACTTGGAGCTTATCATACTGTATACATGAGTCTAACATTGAATATGATAAAATGTAGAAAATAGTTTTACAGTAAGAAAGATAATCTCTTGGTAGCATCTCAGAATAACTTTGAGTCTGTTTAATTAAACTCTTTTTCATCGTATGAACTTTGAGAACAATGAACTGAAGACTAAGGAGAAATGATACACAACTCTAGTTGGAGCTCTGCTGCAGTTTGGTCAGTGAGACCAACCCAATAATTTTCAATTAGGCTTGAAGTATTGGAATATTTTGACAAAGATACCCAGATCTGATTTTAAAAACATTAAATGACAGAGAACCTTCCGCGTGCCTGATAGTCTGTGCTAATTATAGGTAACTCAGTAAATGATGTATACATGACTACTTGCTCCCCTGAGCAAGTAGCTCCTTTGTCACATTTATATTTGTGAGCAATCTAAATCTTTCTGTGTCCCTATGGTAGATTTTTTGTTTTCTTTTGGTTAGACACAAAAGAAAGATAAAAATAGCTGGTGGGAGCATGAAGATGTAAAATCACAGCATGGGGGAGGCTGGTAAGGCCCTCTGGGTCCCATTGCCCCAGCAGAGCCATCCAAAGCAGAGCGAGCCCAGCCCCACACGCAGTTGGCTTTGGGAGAGCTCCAAGGAGGAAACCCAACAGTCTCTGGAAAGCCTGTACCAGGTCTCCAGCACTGCACAGCACAGCAGTGCTGCCTGATGGGCAGAGGAAACTGCTGAGTTCCAGTCTTTTCCCAGTGCCTCTGCTGCTGGCACTGGGCGTTGCTGCAAGGAGCCTGACTCCTTTGCACCCTCTCTTACAACTAATACAAGTCTGTCTATCTGGTAGAAGGCTAAACTGATTTGTAGGCTCAGTGGCTAATTTTTATTTAAAGGTGCATTTGCAAAATAGAAAAGGAGGCACTTTTATGAATTTTTATGAGAAGGCTTCTGGTGTTCTAAGTGCAACATGTGATTTGTTAGGAATGCTCACGATACCTATTGGGATCGTGTTTTTTTTTTTTTTATTGTTGACTTCACATGCATCCCTGTCTGTATTAATGCATAAGGATTATAATAGCATCACATTTGCAATGCATGTATGAGAGGCTGCCTGTTTTTCTTGGTAACAGATATATAGATGTCAGAGACCCATCATTCGTAATCAATTTTACACTGGCAAAATGGAAAATTTATCTGTGATGGACAGGAAATATATCAGTGAAACTAATGTCTGAGCTGCTGAAAAATTCTTTGTCATAAAAGGTGAGGAAATACCATGTTAAAAATTGTGGCAGATGATAGCTTGGTTTCCTTTTTAAAATGAAGTTTTCACTGCCAAGCAGCTCTTCTTTTACTTGTATTTAGATGGAACAGCACTTAACATTCAGTATACTTAGTTATGTTCGATATCCTTTGCTGCAGTTTCCTTTTTTAAGGGTATCATTCTGTCACCCAGAATGTGAAGTGTTTGTTCTTCTGATCTTTAAGAAGAGACGCACATTTATATTACATAGAAGTTGTACTTCAGCGATTTATTTTCCTCTGCAGGAGTATATACTCAGCACTAGATTGGTTTGCAATAGGATAGTCTCATCTTCCTCTGGTCACATAGGGCAAATGCATATATATTTTCTGGAAGAGGAATAAAATTTGTAATAGAGTTAATCTACATTTAAACAAACTATCCATCTAGCCAGCAGAACTGGTGAGGGCTCTGAGCTATATGGGGCTAAGTCCTGCCTTGTCATTCCTTCCTCAGAAGAACTAGGTATGGACAACTCCTGCAATCTCAGGTCCCAAGGTCTAGGGGAAAAGTCTGGAGCAAGGAAGGTGGTTAGGGAATGCTGGCTGTATGGACAGTATGTGAAGGCTTGAAGAGCATAACCCCTACCAGAAAATTCCAGTATATTTTTGCTCCATACTAGCAGGTGGAAAGCAATTAGATCTACTATATGAGCTATCTTGGAAGAATGCAGCGAGTCTTTAGATTTAACATCCTCATTGCTTTATCTGAGCCTATTTAATGTAGTTGCTTACTGGTATTTTAATGATCAGATAGCCACAACTGCTTTGACCATGAATTAAATCTTAAATCTTCCTGTCACAAGAGCTTTATCACTACTCCTGTGGTTAAAAACCCCAAGTTGTTACCAGACTTTTCTGCAGTGTTACAGCAATGTGGCGTAATATGAGGAAAGTTTATTAATTCAGTCTACAGTTCCTTGATTTATTTTATGAAATACGCCGAGAAGTAATTCATGTAAAATTTTTACTTCCGAGAACTAATTTAATTTTGACTTAATTAATATAATGCACTTAATTAATACAAAATTGTCACGGAAAAGTGCAAATTAATCTATCAGTTGAAATTTTGTCTTAATTAGTAAAGAAATAAAGGCAATTTCATGAAAATTGAATGACAGTGGACTATGTTAAGAGGAATTCTTTGAGAGGATTTGAAAGAAATGATGTTGTACAAACACAGAACTCCCACCACTGAACACAGGAAGCTGAACACAGTGACAACTGAGACTTGACAGTGGACTGATTCCTTATTGTTGCCGCTGGGTCGAGTGGTGATTTTTCTTTTTGTTCCTAAAAATAGACCATTTTCCTCTAATGATGAAATCTGATCTTCTTAAAATATTATATTCCTTAGCTAAAATTTCTCAATACTAGTCCACAAATATTAAAGACTGTGGAGGTGCAACTGATGAAGTTTGCCTGAGGTAGTAACCCAAGTCCTAGGTCTGTTTTCCAAGTGCTCTCAGCACTGTTCCTTCACTTTGATTCATTTCTTTTACTGCATTTTTTTTTTTAAGGTAATTACAGACCTATAAATGAAGCAATAAAATCACTGCAAAAAATTTCCATTGCAACAGACTAAATACTGTGATCCTTTTTTGTATTCAGTTTTCTGAATCAATTATTTGGCCACTTATATGGTCAAACATACTTATGCAGTAGTCCAAGGAATGGTTTGAATGAATGCTAGGTGCAAGTTAAACTTCCCGTAAATATTTAAAATTCATAAAGCTCTGTCAAAATTCTTAAAATTTATTTGTTCATTCCATGATTTTTCAGCTAGAGACAGTCTTTTATTTAACTAAACTACTGCCTCAGAAAAATATACCTGTCATCTTTGTAGATTTGAGAACAGCACTAATTAAGGTAATGTGTGTTCCCTGCTGATTCTCCTCTGCAAAGAGATGCATAAGGAAATGGAGTTAAGCTCTGAAACATCAGACAAACAGATTTTTATTTATTGATTGATTTTAATTTATTTGCTATCTAGGATATTTCTGTGGTTTACTTGTCAGCCTTAGAAAGACCTTGGGTTCTCTGAAATTGATGTCAAAGCAGTTTTGCTTCATTATTCATATGGTATCTAAGAAAGTTTGGATAAATACTTTTTTTCAGGGGTGACTGCTTTTTTAAATAATTGATTTGAAAGATAAGGTAGGCAGTGTGTTTTCACATACAGAGTGGTAATTTCCCATTTTAATTAAATGAATCCGTGAGTTATGATTGAGTTGTCAAACTTATTACTCAGATGGATATTCAACTGAAAACGGAGTAAGATAAAGCTGAAATCATGTGCAGGGTAGATACAGCAGCAGATTTTTCCTCCCTTCACTCTCCACCTGGAATCTCAGATGAGCTCTCACTCTAAAAATGTACGTCTGGTTCTGGGGATAGTCAAAGATGTGGTAGTACTTACTGCCCAGTTGATTACAGAGCTTTGGTATCAAGCTAGTTTGCTGCCTGGTGAATGTCAGCAGAAGGGGACATTGCGTAGTTGTCCCTTAAGCATCCTATCCTTCTAAGCCAATATCTGAATGCCTTCTTCTTTCTCTTATCAGTAGAATTGCAGTTCAGAAACTGAGTGTAATTTTTCTTTAGCTAATGATATTTCCCCAATATCAGCATTGCTTGAGGCTAAGTGATTCATTTTACTGGAGAGTAATGTCAGTAACTATTCGAGATCAAATTATGTAGCTAATTTTTCAGAACTTTGCTCTTTTAAGTAATTTTTTTTCACTTACGCAGTAGAAAGGAATGTTTCACTTATCAGTTTTTACTTGTGAAGTGTTTTGAAACTGTAAACAGCTCCTATCATTGTCAGTTTAAAGAAGCAGATAACATGAAAATGTTTTCAGGTTTGTGATCACCTCCACAAAAATGGAAGTGATGTTAGACTAGGAAGAGTGTTTTGAAGACAAAAGCAGTTAAAAGATCATTGCGCCTCTACTGAATAGTTCATCACTCTACCGAGCAAGAGGATAACAACATGAGTGTGCTTTTAGTATATGTATAGCATAGACAAATTCCATTGTTTTGAATCTCAGTGTTCAAAAGATGCATCTTCACAATTTCTGTATCTCATTCATGTGAAAAGTAATTTTGAAACTTGAAACATTTGAGTACTATTTATTTAACAATCATCAGAGCAGCCAGAAAAACACTGTTATGCTAGATGAGAAAATCTCAGACAGTAATAGTAAACAATCAGAATTACATTACATCACGTAGTTTGATATAATGCATGGAGTAAAAGATGTAAAGTGTAAAAAAAACCAACACAGTCTTTTCAAAGATAAAGGAAAAAAACTTGATATTGAAAACTGATCTTGAAAATGTGGATGAAGAATGATCACAAATCATTGTCTAATGTAGAAGATTCAGATATGAGAATGGAAAACAAAGCACGGGTTTCTGTAATTTTTCAGACCTGGCCCGAGGACGGTTCAGACTGTGTTGGTAAGTGCTTCTGTAAACAACGTTTAGCTGCCTGCATAGTAAAGGATCTCTGCAGTCTGGAGATGTCAGTGGTCCTGCAGTTTTGTGTCTGACTTAGATCTAGCCTTTGCAGGTACATCACAAGCATTCCTGTAGTGAATCCATTCAGCTTTTAAAAATTGATACTAGATAATGAATGGATTTATTTGTATCACCTCAAGATAACAACCTACTAAGATTGTATTTTTAAAGAAGAGGTAAAGATAAAAGAAGGAGAAACAAAGCATTCTGCCAGCAAAAAGCCTGGTGCTAAGAAATGTATTCCTCAAAGAACATAAAACTTTTACTTTGGAGTAGCTTTCTTAGGTATATACCTTAGATTACTGCTAGAGAGCTCCCACCTATGAGATGCACACTGAAGATTTATGGCTATTCCTTTATAGCTTCTATTTCTACTTCTATTAACTGAATAGTTAAAAACTGTTTAGCCGTTTCAACTTAATCAAAAATTATGTATTTTTTTTTGCCCTTTTGAAAGAGCCTGTAGTTTAACAGAAAGTAAAACTGCCATGTCTACGCCAGTGTTAGATAATTCTGTCATAGGAATCAGAAATTTACATCGCTGAATTGCAATGTATTACCCATACGTGTGTATATATATATGAGAAACATTCACTTTTTGGATGTGGATGCTTTGTTACACATGCAACTCTAATAGAATGTAAGGGCAACTATATATGAATACTTCAGAGTCTGTACAGGGAGCTCTGATATTCCTATGTTTCATATGAATTCAAAACATTTGTTATCACAGAATCTTTATCTCTGTCTGCAGAGCTTACCGCCTAAATCTGAACTGTACAGGATATGGTCAACTCTTCTCCTATCTCTAGCTATTTTGATGTCTTAATACAACACAAAGTGGAAAGTAAGGATTCTCCTGATTTTCAGGAATCTTACAGAAAGTCTGACTTAAATTTAAAGTTGCATTACAAGATAGGCTACCTATAGCTACCGTAAAGTATTGTGTTTTGTATTAAGTTTTGTTCTGTTTGCCACATTCTGGTGTCTACTGTAGACAGTTTAAAGTGTTTGCCATTGATTTTGTCATGTTACTAAAGGAAAAAACACAAGGCAGAGACAAGACCATGCATAAGTTAACCATGAACTAAATATGGTAGAGCAGACAATTTACAAAACCTCAACATAGAATGAAGCCCTTTTTTCTTATTAACCACTATGATGCAGTAGGTAACTTTTTTTTGAGTAATAGATGAGATTATTATAAGATTATGCAGTCACTCAGTTTTAATCAGCTGAGTGGGAAATCTCTGCTTCCTTATCAAAGGGCAGTAGATGAAAAGCGACGTCTCCACAGATCATTATGAATGTAGCCTTGTATAAAGGAGCCACTCATCTCCTCTCTTTGCAACCAGAACTGCTACCGAGGGAGTTACGTACTGGGTGAAAATGCATTGATTGAAACAGACTGAAATCTAAACACAATTAGACTGAGGGGATGCAGAAATGTTTTGTATTAATTGCATGTCATAACAAGTGCATAAAGTGAAATAAACAAAAACACAGTAGGAAAAAAAAAAAACCCTCAATTTATTGATGAATTGTCCAAATTAAAAATGAAAACAAATCTGTCCCTATGTACTCTTCATGGAAATACTGTCTTTTAGAATGTCCATATAGTCCATGCAGTAACAAAAAATAATGTTTGGTTCTACTTGAGTACATGCTTCAGTAAGGTTGTTTTCTTTGTCTTACAAGGAGATCAAATACATACTTGATGGGGCAGAAAGAAATTTTAACAATGAAAGCTTTGTCTTCTCATGCACAAACTGTTCTGTAGTGTTACTGTGTACGGCTGTTCTGTTCCAACACAAAACAAAGCATTTCCATACCCCATATTTGCCCTCAGAATTGGACAATCAGATACAAGTACTCAGCTTTGGTGTCGCAATTCATCCAGTGTTGGGTCAAAGCAGTTATTTAGAAACAAGACAGTGTTTCAGAAAATATCAGTCAGCATACGTATTTTCTCACTGCTGTTCAGTTGGGGTAAAAAAGGACATAAGCCAAACCTGTTGATTCAATGTTTTAAGACCATCTGTGGCAGCTTTCTAAGGTAAATAACAGTTTGTCTGATACTGAACTTCATGATTTCTTGTTTCTTTATATAACAGTCAGATTCCATTCTCATTTACAGCTGACTCTAACTACAGTGACTTCACTGGAGTTTCTTTCAAATTAGCACCTCTTCAAGTGAAAACTCCAGTTAAAGCCCATGACTGTGGCATGGGGCAGCCCCAGCCTCTCCTCACAGAGGCCCTGCTGCCAGCACCATGACACATAAACCCAATGCAGTTATTGAGCCATAGCCATATCTTGAAATTCCTTTCTGTCCTTGGCAGCTGTACAATGGACAGTTCATTTGGCAGGCATAAACCTTCACATCATCTGGCTACTTTGATATTGAAAGTTTACAGAGTGCATAGAGTGCGTCTGTTGTATGGAGGAGGTCCCTGTAAGCAAAACCTTGTTCTTAGGATTTAAGGCTTTACAGATTAAGTTTTGATGTATTATTTAAGCAGTTTGCCCTGTAAGAGTTCTGAAGAGCTGCCCTTTGAGCAATTGCAGCAAGTAAGTTTTGCTCTGTTTCTGTGGCAGCACCAAATTTCAGTCTCTGTTTCATTTTACGGGTTCCAGAGCCTGCATTGTCATTGCTTTATAATGTAGGATGTGCCGTACCAGCCTACACCTAATGAGTTATACGCTGCAAACTGGGAGTCTATATTGACTTGCCAGGTGTCTAACAGTGTGTCCTTATAAACGCTTACATACATCTTTTTGTATTTTCTACAGAGATTGTGTGGATGTGTTCTAGAATGGTGCTAAATGCCAGAGAAGGAATCATTAGCTTTAAAAGCATTGTCTACCATCTTTCAAAATGAAATCTGAAATCACGTACATTTGTCTGGCTCCAGCTTCACTTTACGCTGAGCAATGGCTTCAGTGCTTTTTATGTGTTTCACAGCTGTAAAGGCGCTTATTTTTTGCTTGCTCGTTGGAATGGCTACAGCACTTTAAAACAGACTGAGGAAATAACTATTTCAGGAGTTAATTTGGTAGGTTAAGAAAGAAATTAAAGATTTCTCTCTATAACCCAGGCAAAGAACATTCTGTAGCGGAATTGCCACAGCCCAGCCACACAAAGGGCTGCAGGATTTGATGCATCTGTGCTGCTGATGCATTTCTGCTGCATGTTTATGGGAAATGTAGAAACATTTCTCTAAACAGGTAGAGATGGAACACAGCGTGTTGGGATTGGGATAAGAGATTGTTACTATGTAGTTTACAAACTGATATTCCCTTCTCAGTGGTGATAATTGGTGAATGTTTCTGCAATTTTATTCTGTAGTCGTTCTGCTCCTGCAGTAGGGCATCATTCCACTCTAAGTGGCAGGGTGAAGCACAGGAAGCACAGCATACCCAGCAGAACACGTAACCTGCTGAGTTAGTACTATCACCTGTATCCCAGGATATGTAAATAACAAAGGAAAACTTTCCTAGAAGAAGAGTTAAGAAGTTAAAATTACTGCTGATTCAATTCCTTTCTTATCTCTCCTTCTATCCCCCCTGTGATGATTAGAAGATTGCCAACTAAAGACTAGAAAAACAATCATTTCTGGTACACTTAGTACTATCTGAGTAATCAGTCCTTCACACAGACCTATGGTCCATTTCCTTTTCATTTTATTCTGTTGGCTTATAGATTTATAAAGTCGTTAGGGAAAAGAAATTCAGCCTCTTGGTCTATAAGAACCTGTTTAAACATAAAGAGGCATTTACTTACAAATGGCCCTGTATTGCCTATGCATTTATCTTGACAGTCCAGTTTAATTTATAAAGCATAATGTGCTTGTAACTCAGCCTGAGAAATGTAGTTTAGCAAGCAATATTGACTTAGTAAATCTCCCTTCTCTCTCTTATTGTAAATCTGATAAACCTAAAGCAGCATTCTGGGTACTAGAGAATCTAAATATTAAAGCAGGGTTCTTCAAGAGGATCTTGATAGTACTTCACTTAAAACTGCAAGTTGAAGCAGTAGTTTATCCTATTGTGAAGTGGTTTAATCTTTCCTTGATCATTTCTCAAAGATGTGGATGTGCTGTACAGTAAAATTGCCAGATTTGTGCTGAACTGCAGCTTTAGAAGTCATTATTCTGAAAAGGTTATCTAAATTGAATGGCTTTAAGATGACTTGTAAAGTCATTAGGAGACTTCAAGCCTTTTATGTGTTTGACCACACAACCTGATGTGATTCATATATGCTCTGAGATGCAAGCTTTAAATCTGTTTGCTCACTATGTTGCAAAATGGAGGTTTATGTTTTCCCATTTCTGACAAAGGAAGTGCAACATTTTATTTTAACTTGGAGCTTATATACAGATCAATTATGTAAATCCCTTAACACTGATTTATTTGCCCTATAAATAGTGCCAGGAAGATAGAAGGTTGTAGTTGAATCACAGGTTATAAGCTTAAACTCCGGCTTCATGCTTTGAATGCCTGAATCAATCTTCTCACCCTAATGACTCAATTACCTTTCAATTCCCAAGAAATTGCAGGTTCCAAGTTTCCAAAGAGATCTGCTTTAGAAAAAGCACATATATTCTTCATATTTCTTGTATATCTTTTGCCAGCTTAACTGCTGTTTAAGCAATAGAACTACGTTCCATTTTGTGTTTTCTCTAGTATGCTTAGAAGTAGTTTAAAACTTATGCCTTTTCTTACTGTGCTTTGTGACATGAAAGCAGCTAATGAAAGTTTTTAACAAGTGATTCTGACAAATACTTTACTCAGCTTTTTTTACTAGGTCTTATTATGTGTACTTTGATAACATTTCAAAATACTGAAAAGTGTTTTCGTTTATAGTTTGTTGAATATTTTGCCTACTGGCTAACTGGTTTGAGATGCAGTACTTTTTCTGTGGTGTTCAAAGAAAAGCTTCCAACCATCAGTAATAATATAATTATGATTTTACTTTCTGAGTATGCAAGAGTTTTGGGAGGTACCGAGTGTATCTGTCTCTATATTCTTAGCATCATAATATGCTCTCCTGTAACTGTCTTCTGTTACAGGTTTCTGCTAATAACTTTGTTTGACATGACTTTTATAACCCAGTTTTTCAGTCAGTTTTTCATTACCAACCTTGATCTAACAAGATGTTGCAAAGAGATTATTCCAGCACAAATGGGAGAGGTTGATATCTGTTCAGATACGGACAGATGGCTGAACAGTCCCCTGCACTAAATAATCCTGAGTCCCCAGCCTCTCCTTTCTCCAACTGTGCACCTTCTACTAGAACAAAGGACAAACACATTTTTTATCTGTATTTATTATGGCAATATTTTTTCATATTTGGGTCAATCTTTTTTTTCCAGCCTTGTGGTCATGGATGGATTGTGATCATGTTGTGCGCAATTTTTATTCAGACCAGGGACCAATATTAGGACAAAAAAGTGAACAGCCTATCATGATTTTCTGGTATAATTCTCAGCTAGATTGTATATTCTGAAGTAGTTGGAAGACCTTAAGTGCTCTTCTTACTTTCATAAAAATGGCACTGATGAGGATGGGCCTTATATACACAACCTAGAAAGCAAGTCAGATCCTGATCTCTGCTATTAATTTCAGGCTCATACTAATTGGCTGATTTAGAAATGTTTATTTTAGGAGGCTTTGTAAGTGAACAGTATCTTTTATGAATCAGATAAGCAGTAGTCCAACTCTCACACAAATCCTATGCTTTAAATATGTAGGAAAAAAATCATGATATTCATTGATCACCCTATTACTTTTTAGGGGAACTGCAGGCAGAGTTTTTGTGTTGACTACAATACAGGAAATTCTCTGCAGTAAAGAAAGGGCATTTGCAGATAGTAGGAATGCCATGGACGAATATAGACTTCTGTGGAATGTGATAGCTCCGAATGTGTCTGAAGTCTCAAAGAATACCCTGTTACTGTCTGTGGTTTGTCATTCTACTGCTTGAGCCATTGATAGTGATTTGTAATCTCAGTATGGAAACAAGTACTTTCTGATTTTTTTTTTTTTTCTTTAAGCCAGTCTGGCAGAGAAGGCAATGTAACAATGAAGTGATTATTAAACTTCAGTTTGTTTTTGCCAAGGACAAAATATCAGCACTTTGACAAGATTGTAAAGCTCCTTATTAAACAGTCCATAAAGTCTTAGACATCTTATCAGGAGAGTGAGGTTAGATGATTAGAAAAAGAAAAACAAATTAAACTCAAATTGCTTATGAAGCAGATTAAGTTGGTTTGCACACGGCATACTATAAAGCATTCATTGAGATGGTCTGTTGCAGTGGGCTAACCCACGGCTTGGAGAGGACTCCTGCAAAAGAAGACTTACTTGCCTGCCAGACTGGTTTACTTGAAAATGTCTTCTCCAGCTATCAATAAAAATTATCTTGAGAGGCAGCTGTGAGGAGTATTGATTTTAGGCTAATTGCAGGTTGGTGACCTCCCTATGACAAAATTCATATCCTTTTCTGGTAGACTGGCTCCACTGTATTTTCTCAGTTCACTCTGTGACGAAAAGAAATAAACTGAGATACATAATGTTAAAATTAGCCCATTCGTGTACATGTCCGACATCTGGTGATCTCTACTGGCAGTAGCGAGGAGCAGAACAAAGATGAATTTCTGACTAGGTATTTGAACAAGGGCTAACCCCCAGAGGCGCTTGTTAGGCAACAAAACCCAGACAGACTTTTGAAAGCTATCAGCTGATGCTTGGGGGATTTGCACATGGAGAAGAGAGAAGGCTGACCAGAGTCAATAAAATAGTTCAGGCGC
This sequence comes from Excalfactoria chinensis, assembly GCF_039878825.1. NCBI lineage: Eukaryota > Metazoa > Chordata > Aves > Galliformes > Phasianidae > Excalfactoria > Excalfactoria chinensis. The sequence continues at coordinate 7,496,154 of NC_092838.1, read as the reverse complement.
TAGAAGCATGAGTGCTACATTAGTGATCAGTGTTGTATGGGCTAATTGGTCATGCTAAAAATCTATTTCTGGTGAAGATCATCGCAGCTCAGGTAAAGCTGCATGCTGCTGTACCCTGCAGATACCTAAATGAAATGAATGCATTTTGAAGAGAGCTCAAAAGCGAGGTCAGCAAGAGCTGCTGAGTGCTGAGCACTTAGGGAAATTTGGTCATTTTGCTTTAATGTGATTTATTGGTCTTAACATCAAGATATAAAATAAATCACTTTGATTTTTCCTTAGCAGTACAGCTGGAATCTACTTGTGCATGTTATCCATGGCTGCTCTCTGACGTTTGTGTGTTTATTATGCACAGCAATTAAACACCCCTTTTTCCTAGACAAATTAGAGCTGTGCGAGTTTGTGATTCTGTTGGCAGGCTTACAAATCTTGCTGTGCAGTGCTCACAGTGTTTTCTAATTTTTCTGTGTCACGATGTATCTTGTATGACTAGGGTTGTTTCATTTTCATAGCAAAGCTATAATGATTTCATACTGATTAAGTGGAAATAATGCCAGCTTCTGTAGCTTCTTTGCTCTGCATCTCTTGCCTAGTTTTCACAAGGCTGCACCAAATAGACCTCCTCTTATGCAACGGAGGATGAAATGTGTTCTCTCAGTTTACATGCATGCATGCATAAGTGTGTACATATTGGTATTTATGTTGAGTAAAAGTTTTCATGTAAATATGCTAGCTGTAATAAATAGGCAATTGCAATTAGGCATTAATGATAATTTGTGATCATGTTTCTTTTGCAGTCTGAGCATACATTTATGCTGCAGTCCCTTGCTGTGTAACTTGCACGCTTCTGAGCACAGCTACACAGCAGCTGCTTGGAGAAAGGCAAGAAATGTCTCAGTGTATAAGTGCCCAACATGTTTGCAGATTGAACAGTGGGTTTTCCTTTCCTTATGGATAAGGAGCACTGTGCTGCCTGAGCCCTACACACGAGATGTGTGGTACTCAGGAGCTGGTCTCTGGAAGGCCACCAGGTAAACAGCTGTTGGGCTTAAACAGCAGACAGCAAGGCTGGCAGTACATCAGATAGGTTTCTTCTGGAAATCTGCCCAGTTCCTATCAAAAACTTGTTGAAATCAACACATGCCTACAAAATGTTTTGATTTTTACATGTGGAGTGTTTTTCTATTAGAAAACCTATTAGAAGTGTTCCAGTAATTTATTTATTTTTCCCCCAGTTAGAATTCCTAGAAGAGCTGAAGTGAAAGCAATCATCGTTCAGTGTTTTCTGTGATAGAGTGTGAGATGCCTCAGAGGGAAATGCTGTGTGTTGCAGAACAATGATACCTCTTGGTATCAGTGATAATCCTGTTGCGAGCTTTCAGTATCTCTTAGTGACCACTTTGCAAGCTTGGTTGCAGAACTTTATTCCCATAACTGAAGAAATCTTTTCTGGTGTAGTTGTACATTTCATATCACATTACATAGGTGACTTACAAGGAGAGAGTCCATGTTTTGCAGTTAGAAATGAGGTTCTCCAAGCCAAAGGATAATTTTAGCACACCACAATGTGTTTTCAGAAGCTAAATTTTGTTAATATCATCCATATGCTTATGGGGACATCATCTGATGAGATCTGTATGAGAGAGGAAGGCTCGAAGGAAAAATAAAAAAAGGCAGATTAGTTCAGATTAGTTTAAAATCCCAGAGGCAAATCGGAAAGAGGGAGAAATGTGCTGTGTTCGCATGAAGGGCAGTGCTGGAGGGGCAGAACCTGTGTGGGTAACAGTCTGTGAGCACTGCAGTCTCCTGAAGCACCAGCACTTTCTTCTTCTTCATCCTCAAAAATAAAAGCCAGCAGCAGCGGGGGCAGATAATCTTCTCCAGCCTCTGAAGGAAAATATTATTTTCCTTTTTGTAATGCACCAGCTGAAAAGCTGCTTTTCTTTTCTGTGTTGTAATTATTTATGCAAGTGTTATAGAAGATACCAGAGCTTGACTGAAATGTTTTGGCAGTACATGCTGTGACAGGATGGTGGTTTGGCAGGCTCTGCACTCTCTCCATACCAGACAAGAGCCAGATATGTGGGGCTGGGGGACTCTGCTGTCCAGGGAAGGTGATGTGTGGATGTGAGTATCTAAGTACAGCATTTAGTCTGTGTGTAACAGGGAGTAATGGTTAATGAAGATGAGATATGCTGAGGTATAACACAGAGCTTGACCAAGGAGCTATGGGAAGGGAGAGAACATGCAAAGGGGGGTGGTGGAGTCTCCTTCTCTGGAGATATTCAAAACCCACCTGGACGCCTACCTGTGCGACGTGGTGTAGGGAGCCTGCTTTGGCAGGGGGGTTGGACTCGATGATCTCTAGAGGTCCCTTCCAACCCCTATAATTCTGTGATTCTGTGATGCCCTATCTGCTCAGAAATGAGATACATCACTTCTCCTGCCAGAGAAGTGAAAAGCACAGTGCAGAGACCTTTGCACCTCGCTTGAAGGAAGGGATTCCCCCTCCCTGGAAGCTCAGCCCTTGGTACAACTGGTTGAACCAAGATTCCCTTTGCTACTGATATCAGGAACAAAAGAAGTGCTAATGAAAGGCTTTGGAAAACCATTTATCATCATCATCATCAGAACTTCTGGGTTAGTTTGGGACCCTTATGCACCACTGACTGCAAACAGAGGGAGCACTGCTGACGTGCTGGGACCTACCCTGTGTCTCCTGCCATCAGTGACTGGCACAGCAGTAGAATTACAGCAGTGGCCTCCATGGACTGAGTCACATTGGTAATGGCACAGGAAAGCCTTTTCAGGGAGTAGAATGAGGTCTGAAGCATTACAGGAAAACAATTACACACTGAAATGTGTAGATGTTCTGAGTTAGCTGATGTGAGCACTGAAGTTATCAAAACAGTTTAAGACAGCTGGAAGGTTGTTTTAAGAAACGCCCTTACTGATGTGAGTGGAACTTTGTTTTAATGCTTAAAGCTTGCATTTACTGAAGGACCAGGTTAACAGTTGCCTTCAATAGTCTGTGAGGATTGTGGTAGTGAGAATTTGCAACTCTAAACTGGGATGAAAGTAACCTGTGTTGAATTTCAAATCCAGTGCAGAAGTTTTTTGACTGTGAGTTCACTGAGCATGAGGCTCAAGTCTAACTCAGAACGTTTTCTTTTACCTTTCACTTGCTCCCAGTGTTGTTGCTTTGGGGTTTGGCTTTCTCTTCTGGAGATTTCTCAGACAGCAGAAAATGACCTTTTGTTTTCCCTTTTTGGAAAAGGTATTTTCTCTCAAAAGAAACATTTAAACTTCCAACTAATTCTCAGGGATTCGGAGGGATATTCTGCAGAAAGGTTTCCTCTGAAAACAAGTTGGCTGCTGCCCTAATATTTAGAGCGGCAGCGTTTCTTGGCTGTGGAGAAAATGAGATGGTCCAGCTGATTGAGGTTATGGCTGAGCCAAGATGAGTCAATTACCTCGATGTGCTGAGCAGCCATCCAGAGCACAGGGAGAGCAGCTATGCCAGGGCTTGTGCTTTCCACCCTGACAACAAGCAGCTGCAGAGCAGTGGCTGGGGAGCAGAGCCACAACCATCACCAGTCTGGGAGAGCAGTAACTTCAGTTCAATTTATTTATCTGGAGTTGGTGCCATTGGAGCTGGTTTGTTTTCAGGTCTGGTAATAAAAATGTGGAGGCAACATTTGAAATGCATACATTTTCATACTGTGCCTTTTCCAGGCTTTGTTAGGCAGTTCAGATATTGCCAGGCATTTGCTGACATAAGGATATGACACAGATGCAGAAGGCCTTTGGCGTTCATCTGAGTCAGAAAGCTGAGAACACTGAAACAGCTTCATGCCAAACACTGAATGGGTTATCCTGCAAAAGCGGGTGTTTAATGGCCTCATCCTTTTGTGGGTATTTTATATCTTTGTGGTATTGACTCGAGGCAGGCTGTACAGTCATTGTGTTGACTCACATCTGTGAGACTCAAGGCCCACTCCTACCCATCTGCTGCCTACCCTTTGCAACGGTACCATTCTCTGTAGGACCTTACTTCCTTCAGTTTGTTTTCTGGGAAAACACATGTATTTTACATCACGTTTTATCAGTATTTGCTCACCGCTGCATTCATTAGCAACCATTTCTTCAGGACTTTTTGTGCAGCCTGGGCCTTTTGCATCTTTGCTTTGTAACTCTAGCAAAACCAAACAAAAAAAAAACAACAAAAGAACTCCTCTGTACACATCTCTTGGCTAAAAAGCATTTTTGGCTGACCACATAAAGAAAATAAAACAGGTGATTGTTAATGGCTCTGAGCAAAACTGCATAGAAGTGATATTCTTATGTTTACCTTTAGAATTTAATAAAACCCAAATGCGTAACGTAATGCCAGAAGATGTGCCTTGTGAGGAAAAACTTGCTTTAAAGAACTCCGGAATTAAAAAGAAAAAAAAAAAAAAATCTGTAATCTTGCAGCTCCATTTAACTTCCATAGGGATTTTGATTTTTACCTTCCCTTTCAAAACAATTCCTAATTACAGGTGGAAAAGTTGAGAGTAAAGCATGTAAAAGCTTGAAAGGGGGAATTAAGTTAACACTTTCTCCTTGTATTTAAAAATTAATTTCAGTTTACCTAAACAGTACTTGGGCGTTTTGTCTACCAGCTTAGATCTTATCATTTGAAATAGTTTATGTTTCAAAGTATATGCTGATTTCCCTTTACTGCCTTTCCATCACTAGAAACAACCTGAGCAGTATTTGTGATACCTTGGTCTGTTTATTGATCCAAAAGAAAAGGCCTTTTACTTCCACTGCATTTGATGTTACAAACTGGTGCTTTTCACTTTGCTAGTATATCAGTTTGGCCAAGCCATCATTACCTTCTTCCTCAAGTTCAGATCTGATACTTAAACCTTACATAAGTGGAATCTTTCTGAGACTCTAGCATCATTTCCTGTGCAAGATCAGCTTCCCAAGTAGATCCTTGGTATACCAAGCAGAAAAGATTGTGGTTAAGATGATTACAGCATTCAGTTTTGCTTTTGGTGGGCTGCCAAGCCTGAAAGATGCTACTTTGTTGAACGGATGAACTTTTGTATGCTACTGTAAATGATTTCAGATGCTTGGTCTTCCAAGGGCTTTAGGGTAGCATCTGTCTCTACAGTGTCTAACTTTCTTCCATAGTCAATAGATGCCAAGTGTAACAGCAAATCACATTTGTCTCTACTTTCTCATTAATGTGATGGATGTTATATAGGTGTATTTATGCAACTCCTTTGATCTTGTTTTTGTAGTGGTTTGTAGAGTATGGTATCATTACTCTCGTCTTTCATGTAGATACTCTTGCCAAGAAGATAAATACTGGCCTTAATCCTGTGTACAAACATCTTTTTCAGCTGTCACCATCTTCCTTTTGCATACAAGGTTATTGAGCAGTTTTGCAGGCCTACCTTTGTATTTCAGGAATGCAGCACACAAATCCCAAATGACAGAGCTCTTCCACAAAAACTCTTCATATAGGTTTAGGAATGACAAAATCCTTTCTTTTCTCCTCTCCCCTGGCATTCCCTGCATCTTGAGAAATATTCACTAGCTTAACTTTTTACTGCCTGACATAAAGCAGCATATGACTGTTGAGATTTTTTTATTCCACATCAACCAGTGAGTGTTGTTATGCGTTCATAATTTACAAACCTTTGGAATAAGTTTGGATCAATTGGTGCTTTTCCAGTAGACTTAGTACAGAGACAAATGGGTCAGTATAAAATCCTGCATTAACCTGAGCTCACTTTGGTTTGACAAGATCAGCAGTCTTCTCAAGACAGGAATACAATCAATACTTATTAAAATTCTATAGTTGTACAATTAAATGTTTTCCATCAGTGGAGCATCAGCAGGACGTAGCCACATGCAAGTTTCTCTTTTCATTTGTTGAAGAGCTGCCAGACTGTGCAAGAGCCTGATCTGTGGGAGGGTCGAAGAAGCCTGGGATGTGAATGACAGCCAGCTTCTTCACCTGCAGTCATGCAGATAGGGTGACATCAGCCCTTGGTGTGACCAGGCAAAAATCTATTTCATGCTTTACTAGGAGGTTTAGAAAACATTGCTATATAGGTCTAATTGAAGTTGCTTTTGGCTATATTTTGACCTAAAAAGCTATCAAAAGTGCCTTTTGCTAGAATACTATGAAATACTAAAAGAACCAAAACGCTTTGCATAACTGGTTCCGTATTTTGGTGCAGTCTGGTCCCACTTTATTTATTTATTTATCAAACCTGTTCCACTTAACCTGTCTATAAAATAGCTATAAAATAGAGCAACTTTAAGCAAAGAGTCATCTTCCAACAATCTCGTTTCCAAATAAAAACATCAAGTATTAAAAATCAGTTCTGAAATTGAAAGAGATAACTTATCTGACAGGTATTTACACACATGATTATGGTTGTGCACATCAACATCACCACTGGGGATGTATACTTAAATTATACATAAATATCTGAAGCAGTTGTTCATGCAACAAGAGATGACTTCATAACTTCAGACATTCAGAAAACCAGTATATAGGTACAAAGAAAACAAAGCTTAGTGAAAAAATAAGCTTGCAGATGCTTTTCTTGTGTGTTTCTAGCGTTTAAAGTGTATGTGAATATTTTGTTGATCTTTTAGAGATAACATCTTCATTGAAAGTTCTATATCTTAAAGAATCTGCCTTTCAAGTGAAACAAAAGTGTTGTGATTGTTGCCACAAAATGTTAAGGTATGACAGATTTGGATACTCATGATAAACTCATGCTTTTTTAGTGTAGTTATGAATACTGCTGGCTGAAGATTGGGTAAAGTATGATTATTCTTTTAAAAATTCCCTCTCTGCTGTATTCTTATCAAAAGCATAGCATAGCTGGCTGCAACAGCAATGTCTGCCTGACAGTACAGCGCTGTGAAATGCTACCCAGGTTGTTTTCAGGTTTGTTAGTGCTATCCGAATTCACTGCAGCAAGATGCACCAATATCCTGCGGGTTCGTATAGTATTCCAGCCTCAGCACGGCACCGTTGCACTCCACGCTAATCACCTTGTCTTGGGAAAGTGATTAAGTCCTTGCTTGATGTAAATCTCTATATTCAAGCTGCTTCTGGCTCTAAATGGTCTTATTCTGGTGCTCTGTGTGCTGTGCTCCATTGCACCCAGTAGAAAAACCCAAAGACATCAGGACTGTGCTACTTGGAAGCAGAGAGGGAAAAAAAAAGAGAGGTTTTGGTGTCTAAACTGCAGCCCCATGGCCACGCTTCAAACAGCTGTCAGTGTAATCTATGGCCAAGCATGAAGAGTGTTAAAATTTATTCATTGATACTTTGCTGGCTCTGATCTAGTTAAGGCTGAAATATAAATGCCAGATAAAAAGCATTTCTTGTATTTAGGAAAATATTTGCTAAGCTTCATTTGGAATAGCGAGCAGTTGAGACAATAATGTGCAGTAAACTTTGGCTTTCTATAAATGCCCCTCTGTGACAAAGTAAAAACAGATACAATTTCCTTTAAATCAGTGCTATGCAAACGTGAAACACTTATGTTGCTTACTTCACTAGAGCCTCAGTAAGCAGATGGTGCAAGCCTGCCAGTGAGTACTATACCTCCCAGGTGATATTTCAGCAAGAAAGATCTGTTAGTCAAGAACATTCTCTCTCCAGTCTGTGGGGAAGAAATTTATGGAGCAATGTGTTATGGGACTGCTGATTTCTGAAACAGAAGATGGCCTTTTTATTTATTCGTTTGGGATTCTGGTTTTATAGCTTTGCTTGCTGGTTCATCTCGGTGTCTTTCAGCAGAGCTGAGGCTCTGGAACAGATATGCTTTCTGCATAGGATTGTCTGGTTAATTTTTATTTATTTATTTTTATTTCTAATACTTATGATGGCACTGAGATTTCTCTCCCCTGAAAAACATACGTATTCCTTTCTGCTGATTTATTTCTGACTTGTGCTGTCATAAGGATTCTCCCAGGACATTTGTTGTTCACTCAGTAATTTAAACTTTGTGAGTTTCTTTAAACTTTGTTTAAGTTAAATCCCAGTGTATTTTCCTCTGAAAAATTTTTTGCATTCAATCCCCCGAAAAAGGTTTTGTGATTTATTTATTTATTTACTGCTATCTTTTTAGTTCCACTGGCAGTTTTCCATCTCTTGCTCGCAGCCCTCTGGTCAAGCATCCTTGGAGAAAAGCAGACAAAATATTCTGAATTTGGAAGTACATTAATAGATTTGAAAATTTAGCAGTCAGGGGAATGACAGCTGAAGAAGTTATTTGAAGCTGTACTGTTTTCAATACCATTTTCCCAGTCCTTGATTCTGCAGAGCCTCCACTTAGTGTACCTACACCTGTGGGAAATAGAGTGCGAATATTTTGTTAGCATTTTGGTCACGTAAGTGAAAAACAGGTTTGAAAGCAGGAGGAAGACTTCAGTGGAGAAGGAGCTCCTCTAATGTCATACTTGAAACAGAAGTCAAAACAAGTCCATTCTTTCTACTGTACAACACCTATATAATTATGCAGATATTTAGGCATATTTTGCTTTGATGCACAGATGTCAACAGTGATCTTAGAACCAAATCTTAAAACCCTAATTAGAAATATTTCTTAATAAGCAAATTTTCCCATTAGCTTATGTTGCAGTTACTAAAGTCTCAGAGCCAGTAGGGCACAGCTCAGTGTGTGCTGAAGGCAAGTGGAGCACCCCAAACTGACTTTGTTCATTTAGCTCACCTCAGGAAGGGCGCACATTCTTCTCTTCCTCTCTAAATTCAGGTTTGGAAGCTGCTTACTGGCTCCCTTATGCTCAGCTGCCACCAGTCAGCACCAGGTGATTGACACAGCACAGACCAGGGCTGTGGAGATTCAGCACTGCAGGGACACATGCACATGTAATGGAAAAGGCCATCCCATCCTTCTGTGTGTCATTAGCTGGCTTAAGTGCATGTAAAATCTCCTAGTATTCATTATTTTTGGTTAGCCACTGCAAACAAAAGAAATGGGAGAAAAGATTTTGTATCAATTAGTAAAGGTTCTGAAACTCACCCTTTTTTTCCTCACCGTTCTTTCATACTTGTGTCCTCTGTGGCTTTTAACTTAAGATGTCCTTTAGTAGTTGTCCCAGTCTATGAAGACAGAAAACTTACGTGGTGAAAATAATGTTTCCCTAAAGTCAAGCAAGGCTGAGAAAGTTACAGAAAACCTTAAAGATAAGGATATTTATGTGTTTTGTGGTGAACGGAATCTGTTGGTGTTGTCAAAGTAGCTATCTACAGTGTTTTTATACCATGCTTTTGTAACTTCAGCATGATAAGAATACAGAATGCACCTAACAGATGTGAAAAGATTTCTGCAGAGGGCAAGTGTTTCATGATGAGAAGTAGTGAATAACAGTAACTGAGATATGGGCTATCAAGTGTTTTGAATAAGTTTAGCTTTTTCTTTAAAAAAGAAAAAAAAACAAACCAGAGTGTTTTCCTTATTTAGTTGTTTGTTTGTTTTTCTCTTGTTTGTGTTTTTGGCTTGGTTGTTTGTTTTGGTTTTGTTTCTGTGTGCAAAGGAAGCTTAAGGCTGGATATAAAATCTTGTAGGAAATATGGAGTGAGATACCGGTTGGGTTTGGGTGCTGGGACACCTGCAACATGTTAACTTTGTAATTGAAATGGATGAGGTTGTTTCGGTGGTAACAAGAAAAAAAGGCCTTGCAGGAGGTGCGATGGAATCTTTAGATAAAGCAACTTTCATAAACTCAGCCTCTTGTTACAAGTGTCAAAAACTACATGTTAATGTTAAATTGTCCGTCTGTTTTAACAACTAAGCATATCCACACAATTGAAAAGCTACCCAGGGCTGCTTGTTTGTCTTTTGTTTGGGTGATCTAAAGTGAAATACCAGGCTTCTTACTGAGTTTGTGACCTAAATGCACTGAAATGTTCAGGACCACTATCTTTACTACCAAATAATCTACTTTATATATACAGTAGTGTTGGTGTAGAGAGAAATTGTTTAGATTCACCCTGAAGGACAGTGTGGACTTCATGCCATTATAAAAAATTGGAAAGCACTCCCCCGAGTTTGTGGCTGTGGTTGGAACCCAGCAATGAGTCCTTGTTTGCTGCGAAGCTCTGTTCCTTTGGAAGGCACAGGAAGACTGTGTTTTATGTCTCCAAAATTAGAGTTGTCAAGCCTGAAGTTACCAGAAGGATGGGTTTGACACTAACTGAGATCACTATCTGACCCTTCCCATCAGTAAAAGGCACCAAACCACACTCCATAACTAAATTTTTCACAAGTCTTCTTTGCTTTGCCATCTGTCCTACCAACTGCTCTTCTACTGTATATCGTCTGCCTGAAGATGTGCTAAGCAGGTGTGGCACATGCTTGGCTCATTCCTGCTTTGCATGTGTAATGTAATTATGTTTGACAGACTTGGTTTGATTGAGAGAAAACTATGAATTGGATTAAATGGTTTTTGTTTAGACTTTATTAGCTAAAGATGCCATTGCATAATTAATTTGTGAATAAGCAGCAATCTTGCAAATGAGGCAGTGAATCAAAAGCACAGGAAGACATTATAGCCTCTTCTCAGGATGAGTTTACACATTTCTTATTTGTAGTATTCATTAAAAATACATAAAGGAAGGTTAACGAAACATTGCAAGAAAGAACCACAAACAAACCAACCAGCCACAGCAGCCTTCAGATATGCACAAGTGAAGAAACTGGGACCAAGCCAAATCAAAAACGTGAGCCTGTGCTAGACAGTAAAATCATTAGCAGTATTTAAGACCTGTTACTGCAAGTTTTCGGTGCAGCCCCAAGGTTTTGGAGCAAAGGCATTGGTAGAACCATACCAATACCATACAGTTTTGGTGTAGAAAATAAAGATGATCTTTAATGTGTAGGGAAAACTGTCCTATGAGGCTTTTAATTTGGACTCAAAGAAGATGCTCTATTTACATTTCTGGGATAGAAACAAGCTGTTTTAATTCCTATGCTTCAAAATATTTTCAGTTGCATCTGTTCTACGTTATGTTTAGGTCATATAAATTGTGCAAAAGCATACAAACCATTCTACCAAGCAAAGAAAATCTGTAGGATGCTGTGATCTGGTTCAGAACCCATTTTGTCACATGCCAGTTCTCTTGCTGCAACATCACAGCTCAGACAAAACTGGGGACACTGAGCTCAATCTTGGCCCTTTCCCAGGGCCCACAGCATTGTGTGGCTAGGAGTCCTGAGGGTTCCACTCAGCGATGGCAGAGTCTCATCTGTCTTCAGATCCCCAACACTTCATCAGACTACTTGAGATCACCTGATCAGATTATTTGATATAAATCTACTGTTTCACATCAGTTTGTCTCCCAGGTTTTCTCTTACCCTACACTCATCTTTGAGCGTGTCTTCTCCTGAATTACTGTTCCAGTCACCCTTCTCAGCACTATCATGCATGCTTCCTACATTCCCTTCAGGTGCAATACACCAGCTTATCGCAGTTCAACAGAAACAAATATACCTAGCTCAGACACGCAAGGACATTTTCATTCTAGGTTATCAAAGATGTGGGTTTTCCTTGAACCAACAACAGCAGGTAGAGATAAATTATTCTGATGTACTCCTTGAAGCAGGAAGGTTGTATTATTCCCCTTTTTCTTTTTGTTGCAAAGTAGCAAAGTACAATCTTTTATCACAGAAATCTGCCACATGTTTGCTGCTTTGTAATTGTATATAATGATTTTTTGATGATAAATAATGTCAAGATACTTGACAAGGTATGTTACCAATCAGTTTTAGTAAGAACACTTAGTCCAAGTAGCAATTTTCAAATTCTGCTATAAGGGAAATATAAAAAGAGGTCCTCTGAAAGTGCAGTTTAGGAATGAGATTAGTTTGCCAGTAGGAATTTATCAGCTTTACTACAATTTTTTGAACATTCATACAGATGTACTGCCCTTGTGTCTTTATCTCCATTTAATGTATTGCTTTTGTCATTAGATATGCTTATGATTTTTCCATGAATTTCCAGTGGTGTTGGCTTTCCATGGAGATGCTCAGAACATTAAGCACGGTGGCTATGTTGTTGATTTTTCTGAAGACTTGAATCTTTCAGGAACTGTATAACGTTTAGACGCTATTTCCTCTCTGTTGTGATTTTTATTACAGAATACCTCTTTATTGTTTGAGTTTGAGTTGACTCCATTGCTTTTCAAATCCCTCCAGCTTTTCCTCAAATTTATTTACCTTGGTCTCAGAGGAGGCTGTGGAAGCTTGAAGGTTATCGATTTTTAAATGAAGAGACTGAAGAAGTTCTTTAACTGAGGTGTCTTGTAAAGCATTTGAAGGTGGAGAGCCTGTGCTAGGTATGGGAGATGGTATCTGCACGATGGACTCACCTCACCCATTTTGCAATATGTTTCAGTTTATCTGTATTCTTCTTTCAGGCACCTCTGGCACATTTTTGTTCGGTTGTCTGTCTCAAACAATGTCATAACACTTAGGAGAAAGTTATCTTCAGGGTTTCAAAGATGCTGGTGGGTTTATATTTTAGGCTTGTATAGAGACAGCAGCTGTGTTTGCTCTGCAGCAAACCTGTCAGATGATGTGCCATTGGAGTACTTAATAAAGGCACCCTAATCTGCAAGTGCTGTGTGTTAGGGCAACTTGGCTCAGCCTCCTTTGTCTGTCCCAAGTCCTAACGAGACACTGGGCGAACAACAATCTCAACTCCTCAACCCCTTTAGAACAAGAATGGAAAGAGGAAAGGCATCACAGTATAACATTTGGGAGTATAGCAAGAAGAAAATAAATGACTTTGCTAACAAAGACTAGCAGTAAATAATCTTGAAGCAAGGAAGGTTGCTTCTTTTTTGCCAAATTGAAAAACTGTGCTAGAAACATAGCTCATTCATTTAAGAGCAAGCTGCTATTTTCTTCTCTTCTTTCTCTTAGTCAGACTTGGGGTTTGAATCAGAATCTTCTGGGTTATGAGTAACCAGATGACTACTTCCCTTGTCTCTTAACTTTTTTCTAGAGCATTCCATCATTAATGAAAACTCTCTCTTCTAATAAAGTTATTAAGCCTACCACCTTCTTAAGGAGTCAGATCTAGTGGCATGCCTAGCATCCCTCTGACTAACTTCATTTCTGCCATATTGCTTGAAGATTTAGTCCCCATTGGAGATTGTAGGCTGTAATCATCAATAAGCTTTCTAATAGTATTTGTAGACATAGAGAAATGTGTTTGATGAGGCTAGGACAGGCTGAAGGGATATGAAACAGATAGCAGTGGTAAGAAATCTTTTTCAAAACACTGAAATTGAGCTGGTGGGCAAACTTTTAGCCTATATGTTGTATTATTTAGCTTAATTTTTATTTTCCAAGGAAGAACATTAATATTTCAAAGCCTGATATGCACAGTATATTCTCCTTCAGAGCAGCAGTTATCATAACAAGCGGGGAGAGTGAAAGAATACATTAAATGCCCTCTTCAATTTATTATTGCCTCTAACAGATGGAATGAGGAGTTTCTAGGAAAATATCCAAACAAAAGTCCTGAAAACCATTGATGCTGGGAATGCTTGGAGTTAGGAGCAAATATTATGATATAGCGTGATTGTTTACTTTGAATATATTGGTGATAAACAAAAATAAGATTGTTTAGTGAAGTCATTTTTCACTAAAGAGCACTAAATTTTCTCAAGAGGGTGACAAAATCCATCACATTTCAGATTCAACTTTGATACTTCATTGGACAGTAGTGATTGCTTTGTGATTAATACATAAATATCCAAGAGATTATAACATTTTTATTTTCATTTGATAGTGAAATCATGCTTTAGTTTCTAAGTAGCGTGCTTTAAAGTTTCCTAAGAGATGCTGAATCTGCAATGGAGCCTTCTTGTAATTATTGCTTATGATCTCAGTAGTGTCTTAAATAATTTAAATAATTATGCTAGCCTAAACAACATAAACAAAATTAGGTATTGTCTTCCAAGGTTCTTTGATTTTTCAGGGTTTTTTTTTGCAGCTGATTCACACCATATTTGTAACGCTCCTAGCCAGAATTTTCAAAGAAGCACCAGCAAGTTAGATGCCAGACTCACTGTGTTTCAGTAGAGTGATCTAGAGAATTGAATTTAAATATATACTAAGAGAAAGAAAATTCAGTAGATCTAAAGGGAATTGGTCTGACAGTTTCTGAACTTCCTTTTAACAAGGAAGGAGAAATTTATTAACACATGTTCATTTTTTGTGCATCTTAATCTTATTTCCCAATTTAGCAATACAGAAAAGAGGTCCTGAGTTACGTTTATATGTCTTCTCCTTTCTTTTTTTTCCCCCAGACCTTGAAGAATAAATTGGCCTTGTAATACGTTATAATGTTAACACATGTGACAGTGAGATTTCTGAGCATAATATGTAATTCTGAAAAGCACCATTTTCTGATTCAATTTATTCACACAGTTATAGTACCAGCCATGTCGTTCTTGTCTGTCTGTCTGAGAAGATTGTCTGTTTAACAGGACTGTGCTATCAGCAGCTTGAAAATCACTATTATGCCAATAGTTGCTAGTTTTCAACACCTCTTCTGCTAGCTGGCAGTTGTATGCTAATTGACTTTTTTTTTTTTTTCTGATTTCCACCTTCTTCATCTTTTGTTTGAGAGAATGTGATGTACAACACTAGTTAGGGACTAGATTATGTATGGAATCACAGAATCATTTAGATGGAAAAAATGTTCAAGATCATTAAAACCAACTGTCAGCCTGAACTACAGTCTAATTACTCTCCACATCCACACATCTCTTAAACAGTGGATGGGATGGGGACTCCACCATTGCCATGGACAGCCCATTCCAATGCTTGCTGAATGTTGTTGGCTCCTTGGACAGGACTGAAATATAAGAACTAATAACTTAATTTTGTTTTTATGGCTGACAGCCTTTTTGGTTTTGATTTGATTTGTTTTCTCTTCTTATAGCATGCTTTTACACTCGGTCTTACCCACTTTTGAAAAACAGGCTTTAGTGTTTGATTGTGATCTTCTGAGGCACTGAATTCAATAGGATTCCTTTAGGCACTTAGAATTGCACTTTCTCATTTGAAAAATAAAAGAAGAAAAGCAAAAAGAAATCCAACTAAAACTTAGTTGTGCATTTGTTTCAAATAAGTTCTCAACCTATTAAAATCAGTGTGTATAAGTCTATGTATAAACATATACATTTAACTAGAGTAGATATTTTCTGGCTACCGGTTCTTTCTTTCTCTTTATGAAGCCAGTTTTGGCCTAATCTGCTGTACCACATAAATGCAATATGTCAGATTCTACTGTCTGTATTGCTTTCCTGGATAGACTGGAGCTTATGTGTTCCATGGATTTTTGTTGTGCCTGAATGAAAGCCAGGATGTTATTGCATCACTTCGTTTTATATCAAATTATGTTGTCACATAATGATATAATTGCCAAACACAAGCAGATGCAATGGTTATAGTACAATAAAATGTCACAACTGAGAACACTTTGTGTTTTCATTTAGAAGTTTGGTTTTCCATATTAAAGTTTCTAACGTAGTTGGAATGTGAATTTCAAGATGTCTATATATGTTTTGTTCTGATGTTCTATATATGTTTTCTACTCTGTGAGGTTTCAGAATTAAGAAAAAAAATTGAAAGTATCAGTACCCAAACTATAGAAAGTGCATAGGTTATATTGAAGTCTACCCTGTTAGCAATCACTTCAACAGTGTAAGTGCCTTCAATGAGGGCCAATTTAGGGGCTGGGGAACTTCAGTGGGGAAGGAATGCTGGCCCAGGCATATTTTGTGGAAAGCAAATCACACACTACATTATAAGCTGCATTTCCATTAGTCAAGTTGATCTTTATTGACAAAGAATTATGTGGTGCATTATGACAAATTAACCTATGTGAAAAGCAAAACTATGATGATAATTTTTCTCTCTCTCTCTTTTTTTTTTCTTTTGGTCTGTGGAAATAAATTACAAATGCAAGTCACAAAAATAGAAGTTCCCATATTCCCTTATACAGTTATTATGTAAGTATTAAGGCTTTACCTGTTATTTCCTTTTGGATTTCTAATTATATTCTTTTAATTGTTTCTACTGTAGGTGAAAAAAGCTGTTGAGTTTACAGATATTTTAATGGATGTGATATCTTAAAAAGAAAAAAAAATCCTCCCCACCCCCATCCTGGCTGCATTCATTGCAGGCAAATCAATGAGAATTGATAAACTCATGATGGGAAAAAAAGAATATATTTGTATTCATTACAGAGGATCGGAGATAATAATAAAATGAAATGTTGTTATAGTGAGATATAAACCCAACCTAAGGAATTGTTCAATATGTGAATAGCTAGATACATTTCATTACTGTGATATGGAGCAGCTTGATAGCGGAAGCCAATAATTTAAAAAGTCTTGAGCACAGGGTTATGCTGACTATACAGTTCAATACGTTAATTGACAATAAATCCTGCTTGCCTATAAAAAGCACTTCACTAGTCATTTTCAAGATGGTCATGATTTTTTATGATGCGGAACTTTTAATTTACAGGGATGATAAAAATAGATTTACTTTCAGCCACTTGTATTTGATTTAATTACCTAATCAACTATAAATCATCTACTATTGAAAAAGTAATTTAACAGAGATGATATTTTGTCGTCATTTTTTTCTTAAGTAGAATAGAGCCCTCTGTAAATGAAACTGAATGTTTTAGAGGAATTAGAAATTTTGACACTTTTTGGGTAAGTGTTGGAAATTGAGTCAAGATTTTGGTTTTTCTGAGCAAAAGCTTTGATTTTTGGAAAGAGTTCTCGTGATTGTTAAATCTCCTGTTAGGAAAGTACACAGGAAGAGCTGTATGACTAGTATGGGTGATGGCTGATAGCGATCTGCAATAGGCCTTGCATGGTGGAACTTCAGTGTGTGTTGGATAACAGCGTACCATGCAGTCTTGTGACAGTGACACGGCCACTGAGAAGGAAATGCTCGTGCCATATACATGCAGGGAAGAGAGAAAACAGTATGATTCTTCCAAGTCAGAGTGTCTAGAGAGTGTATTGTGAAGCTTTGCTGTAATTTTTAGTCCTTAGATGAAATCGGGATAAGTTTTTTATATGTTTTAATGGATATTTCACAAAAAACTGACATAATGCATAAAAAGTGACAAAAAAACAAAGAGTAGAAAAAGTGGAGATTAAAAAAAAAATAAAGCAAAAACATGGTAATACTTTGGAGGAAGTAGGATGAGGTTTTATAAGAAATTCATCCTGTAACATGTATGCTTCCAAGGTCTAGCTTGAAAAATATATTATGAATTTCATAAATTCTACTAACAAGAGTGAGTATGACATCCCCCAAACTGTATTTCTATGAGGCTGATACTACACTGTTCAAAAAATGGGTCCATATAGAGAGCTTTTGGAATACGTTCTGAGAGGAATTTTAGTCAGATGGATTACAGGTGTTGAAAAGAGACTCCAAGATTACATAATAAGAATTGATTGGAAATTGTTGTTTGTTTGTTTGATATTCTTGATAGATATTATCTTAAAAACAGATAAAAACACAAACACCCAAGAAAAGAAGTTCACCAGAGACACATTTCCTGTTGCTTCAATAGAAGGAAAATTAAAAGGGAAATGAAACGCATAGGACATTTCTACAAAGAAAAAAAAAGTGGTCTAGATAACAAGAAAAATAGTTTTACTGTCAGAATATGGAAATAATAAAAGCTAAGAAAGTACACAAAGTAAAGATAGGAATAGTCATACCATTAACATTATGAATGAAGAAAAATCAGTGTTAGAAAATATCTCCTTGAGAATTCAGGTCACTTTATGAGCTGGGAAGAAAGCCAACTCTTGTAACAAGGGGTAAAGAATCATGAGAAATGATGAAAACTGAACAGGAATGTAGAGATTTGAGACAAAATTACTTTGATAATTCCAAGGCTTTATTAAATTTAAGAAAATAAGCATAAAATAAAGTATGTGTGTTAACAAAACCATGCATTTTTCTTGGCTTTTTAACAACAAGCTTTATAAAATCTTTAGAAATTGATATATTTTATATCCTTCAACTCTTCCCAGGGAAGACTTAGAAACTTTGCATTTTGATCTCCACAATCAAAGGTTTTTATTCTGGGAAGCCTGTCATGAAATTAAATCTGCCTTTGTAAAATTCCTGAGAATTACTTCAGACGAATGTTGCCATACTGAGTTAGATGGGTATCCCTATATCAGGTGAAGCTAGGTCTAGGTACTTGGAAACCAGTATGAGAGAGCTTAAGTAAGATAATTAGGATACACAAAAAATGTTTCCGCCTTCTTAGTGAGATGTTGGATTTAGAGACATGGAAAATATATTCAGTCAGACTGTTTTAAACCCCAATACAGGTAACTGTTAGAATGCATGGGGGTTTAGCACAAATATTTGTTCATACACAGCAGCTATTTGGGATGGTTTCCTGAATTACCAATCATGTTTCAGCTGTTATGGACTGTCTTATTTCAGGCTTGGCTCTGGATTTTCTGAGAACAGATTTATTTATGTTTTAACTGTTTATGTTGGTAGGCTGGGTTTTCCATCTTGATGTAAAATTGTTGCACTGGAAGATGTTAATGGGTAGGTGAAAACATGAAGAATCTAAACTGTTTTTATTCTTTGTTCTTTTACAATTGTGTAAACAGATGTACAGCCAGTATGCTTGTAGTTGTTTTATCCTTTGGGGATTTAGGAATAATTCTAGTGCTGGCTTGCTCCATGGATACTCAAGATTGTGAGCTACCCATGCATGAAGTCCATTTGAGTGAGGTTGTGGATGCCCCCTCCCTGGAAGTGTAGTTCAACAACAGATAGTTGCTGAAAGGTACAGGGCTTGGATGTGTAGTCCATGAGAAGTAGAAATTAAATTGCAATGACAGGAGTGAACGAATTTGTGATGTTCATATTACACTGAGTACGAGAGAGCCTGAGACAGACTCTCACAGGTCCATTTTAACCAACAACCTTTTGAATTTTTGTACACGAACATTTCTGTAAGATTTAACCCATCTCCCTTTTCCTGACCTCACATGCAAGGTGGGTTCTTGCCCTTCCAGAAGCCAAAGGCAGCATGCAGCCTGTGCATCCCAGTGCTGCAGTTCCCATAGCAACAACAACTCCAACCTCAGAAGTTTCTTCCCCCTTCAGTGCTTATTTTCCATTTGCAAGCTTTATTGTGCCAAATGTTTTAAAGACAAAATTCTGGTTAAATGTATCCTGTTCAAATAATTTGGGAAAGGAAGAAGAGCAGAAAGATAAAAGAACAGAATTCACTTTAGTGATTACTGATCTACATGGAGGTAAATTTGCTTGTATTCATATTTTATGTATTTTTTTAGAAGTCTTTTTCTTCTCGCATACACTATGATAAGAACCCTGAACTCAGTAGTTTTATTGTCTATGAAACTGATGTTGATGTAAAGAGAGTATAATATGTAACAGTACAACTGAATTGTCAGATATTAACATCTGTGAGCTACATCAATTCATTTCTTTTGTATGTTTGAGGACCACGACTCATAGCTGCACCAAAGTATGGCAGACTTAAATTTACACTTACTCTTGCTTCTACACTTATTCCCATCAGAAACTTTCTGAACATATCCCTATCACACATTCTCAGGCAGAAGTATCACAGATGGACTTGAGGAGGATCTTCCTTGAGCAAGCGTAGGTCCCAGCTCCCTACTTTATGTTTCCAGATATTCTATACTTTAGAGACCCTCTGATCCCAGATTAGGACTCTGAATAATGTTGAGTATCTGCTGCTACCACAGAATTAAGGCAGAATTCTACAGTGAATTTCTCTAAGAAGGATTAAGGGCATTCTGAACCTGTGACTTTTTTTAGACTGAATTAGGTGTAAGTACCTGCTAATTGGCACTTGTTCTAAAACGATAAACGAATAACAAAGCTTTAAATGAAGAAGAAACTGCAAGAATTACTGAGGAGCTGCTGATACTAACAGCAGAGCAGAAAGAAATATTCTTTTCACTACCATAAGCAGCCATTGATGGACTTTATTTAAAGCCTGTCATTCCTGAAGGCACTAAGTAAGTGATATCATTTTCTTCTGTTGTTACTGCAAATCTGAGTATAAATTGGGATTTGACCCAGACAGCTGTTGTTTTAACCTTTCCATCCCTGAAAAGGGGTAACTTTTGGGTAACTTTTTCTTCACTCAGCGTTTGCAAAAAAAAAAAACAACAAAAAAAAACAACTTTGGGTTTTTTTGTTTGTTTGGTTGGTTGGTTTTTGTTTTGTTTAGTTTTTTGGTGTTGTTTTTTATTTTATTTTACATATTAATGAGGATGGTCTCTGAACAATCACAGAAAATATTCTCAGGTTTCTGATGTAGTTCTCTAGCACAGATTTTCTTAATTCCCCTTCCCAGAGCAAGTTTGTTTGTGTCACATCTGTAGTGTTTCTAATGAGTTGCTAATGAGGCTTTGCAAATGTGGAGGCACAAAGAGGTGGCAGAACTGGGGGGGTTGATGCACAATCCAGAGCTGTTTTGGTGAGCAAGGACATACCATCTGTAAGAGAGAAGTTACTTATATTTTTCTCTGCACATTTTCCTGTATGACTTTAAAGCCTAGAGCTTTGAGAGAAGTAAGATTCCTCACTCTACTTGGATCCTTTGTTTATTAAGAAATCTCAGTAATTGATTAACACTGCTTTGTATGCCCTACAGAGATTAACAGTCTTGAATTTTGTGTTCCCAAATTCTTCAACTGGAAAGGAAAATCAAGATCTTTACCCAGCAGTAAGAGAAGGGCTGATACACCAAAATCAGTGTGGCATTCAAAATTGATGAGGATCATGTTTTGAATTGGTAACAGATGGAGAAGTGCTGAGTTTTGCCTTAGCGTCTATAATGGTTCTTATGCTAGAATGTGTTTTTATTCCTTGCACAGTTCACTTGAGTCTTATAATTCCAGCAAGATCTTCCATGTACAAAACAAGGCACTTCTAGGGCCTACAGTGTCTACTGATTTTACCCTCCAAAGGACACTGAACCTGACTTTGTCAAAATGAAATGAGAGCTAATTAAGGTGAAAGCATTTTGTGCTTTTCATCACTTATTTTGATTAGCTGAATTATATTCAGTTAATCCACTTAGTCTGATATATCTTTTCACTAAAAATAGTGAAAAGAATACTGGTGAAGAGAGTAGTTAGTTGGTGAATTTTCCACTACTCAAGAAATGGAGCAGAAGTAGCAGGTGTGCTTGTGTTAATAACCTCAATTGTGTACACGTTTTGGATCAAATTAACCTTTTGGTATGTATCTCATATGGAAAACATGAGAAGCTACATCACTGAGAACAGTGAATGTTGTGTTGTCATAGAACATGACCATGGGCCATTATTCAACATTTCTGCAAGTTGAGAAATAACTTTTATATGTTTTTCCTTACTGCATAAGCTGCTTACTTACCAAGTTCAATCTTCTTTCTAAAAGAGACTTTTTATTTGTGAAAGTATTTGTAGAAAGAATACTGGCATTATTTTATAGTGACTTTCTAAAGAACCAGACAAGTCTGTTTGAAGCTTTTCTTTGGTATTAACTAGATATTTTATCATAAGTGAGCAGGGCGTCTCTGGTTCACTAGTCTTTATTGCTTACTTGAATGCACTTCAACCTCATTCACAGTTCGAGTCTATATAATCCTTAGGCTTTTCATACTTTTAAATCCTCCACAGTGTTTTCTGTATATATGACTCTGCTAATATCTACAGAACTTGGGTTTTAAAGCACTCTCCTGAGCTAGCATAATTCTGCACTGAGAGTAAAATACATGTTTTCATCAATCCCTTTAATGATCAAAAACAAGGGAAATGTTTTCTTTAATGCCAACATCCCCCAACCTCAGTTTTCCCTTCTGAAGCTACAGTCCTAGGCCTTATGATGAAAACATGAACTGTAGCTGCAGGAGTCTCTGAGAGGGTTCAGCTCATGATGGTGCTTTGTGAGCCATCTCCCTGCTTCTGTTCTGACCTGCTGTCTTCTTGTGTTGGAAAGTTGGGAGGGGAGGAAGGGTTGTAAGAGAGCAGCTGGGTTGGGGTCTGTCAGCTGGCTAATGTCCACTCACTACAGTTCCCACATCCATTCCTTTCAGTTCTTAATGGAAAGGCTTTTATCAGACTGTCTTCCTAGTCGTCATCTTCACTAGACATTTTTGCATCCTCATTTCTGCACAAATTGAAGGTAGTGTGCCAATTAATAAAGAGAATATTACATGAAAATCCTTTTGGTAATGCAGACACAAAATTAAAAAGAACTTGTGCATTTATATTGTTCTTCATTCTTCAATGTCTTAAACTTCAGGCAGTGTGAGATGTTAGGATGAGATGATGCGTTAGAAAAGTCACAGGACATAAGTGCACATTTTAAAAATGCAAGACAGCATAAAAGATTTGGCATGAGCTTCTGCAGAATAGCCTTGTTTTTGTGTGGCACTTCATTTGTAGTCATTACAAATGAGAATGTAAGTTCAAGTCGACCAGCTGTGGGTTGCTAAAGTAGCTGCAGAACAATGCTGCGTTCTCTGCTTACTTCTTACAACTTGAGATGTCTGCCTCTTCATTTGTAATCTGCCTTCCCTTGGTTTGCCATTTGTTTATATAAAAACCTGTTCAGCTTCAGGGAGCAGGATTCAAAAGCAGCCAGGTCTCCTCTTGCACTATACAAAATATTTGGCAAATCTGTTGCCCTCCATCCCTCTCCTAATGAAAAAAAAAAAAAACAAAAACCAAAAAACATTCCTATTTAAGATCAGAACATTGTGTCAAAGCATGTAAACCTACTAGATTGATTTAGAAAGCTAAAAAGAAGAATTTTTCTTACTAGGCTGAGAAACAGCTGTGTTCCTCAGGCTATGCTATTTCAGACCAGAAAGCACAGACTTTCTGCTTAGATCCATTAAAAATTCCTTCACATCACTGCCTAAAAATCTTCCCACTCAAGGAATCAGAATATTTTAGTGGCCATTAATTGTTTTAAAATCTTTTTTATTTTTATCCTCCCACTTAAGCAGTTTTTTCTGGGGTGTTTAGCATGGCATTGGATGGGTTGATGGGCCCTTTGGCATTCTTCGTGGTTTTTCTCTCTTTGAAAACTACTTCTGCAGGGTATATAACATTGATTTAAAGGTTAGTATAGACTCTGGCCTGAGTTTTCACTCAACTGGGGGTGATGGCAAAGAAGTTTATCTGATTGGGTTTATTTAGGAGTATTGTACTGTTTTCACATACAGCATGCCAGACAAATATGCATCATAGTCTTGTTCATTACCAGGAGTGAAATCATGGGGATTGCCAATCAAAAAGATTAAGTAATATTCAAGAAAATTTGGGTTTTGTCACGCTGCACTGGTCAGATGGCAGGGCCTTGCTTACCACAGACATCAGACTCTATATCAGTCTGTTTTTGGTCTTCAGGGTAGGCAACCCCTGTTAGCCTTGTATGTTCTGAGATGCTGCAAGAGAACCTGATCTCAAAAAACCTGACTAAATATATAATGCTCAAGTGTTTGCAAGAGTAGAATCTACTGAGACAGCAGTTCTGAGGGAGTCAACACTTGTTGTTTGGTCATCTATTATGTTATAGATTTTGCTATCACTTTTCTGTCCCTGTCTTCAAGTCTTTGTCAAAATGAAGGAGCTGTTTACAGTAAATATATTCATATATCATATTAGAGAGAAATAGATATTGCATAGCAAGAGTGGAAGAAGGCAGAAATGTCACATAGTTGCTTAAAGGTTGGCAAAGTTGTTTCGACATTGTTTCTGAAGTATTTTAAGAAAAAAATTAATCTTTTCTTGACTGTAACTAGTAAGTGAAAGCAGGAACTAGTAACTGTACTTAGTAAATGAAACAATTTTGTTTTGGATTTTTCTCATCTCCAACACAGCAGCTGAAATCAATAAGCAAGTTACTGATCAAACTACCTATACCCCTTTTATTTTTCATCCTTGCTGCTTTGACCTTTCATGGAAAAGTACCTTTGCTCAGCAGGCTATAATAGAAGAGGTATTTTGAATAATCAGAGAGAATGAAATCCAAGTCATTTTTCCCGTCTCTTCCTATGTATAAGTTATTTTTTTTCATGTTTACTTACATGAAGATTACAATTTGCTGCATTACTCTTTCAGTGAAAACTGGAATATTGGAATTGGCTACTGATAGCTAAAGAAAACTTTAGTTCATTTTTGAGACAACTTTTCTTCAGGTAAATGGTATGCTAGCATTTTCCCAGGATTCAGGACACTGCAGATTGTTTAATTCCAATTTAGTTACAAAGTTGCAAAGAAGGATGTGCAATAAAATATCTTAATTGTTCCACATTTTCAGGCAGTCGGATTGATCGTGGTTTGTGTATTACCTGCACTCCTTAATAGTCACTAGCTGGAGGAGAGACACGCATGTTTTATAAGCCACCTGTACAAATGCAAGGCTATCAAACTGCCTTCTGTTGAGACTGTATCACATTTAGATTCAAAAAACAAAGCATAAGGTTTGCTATGCATTGTTCATCCATGCAATAGTGTAGATAGATGAGTAGGTCTTATTTTTAGAGAAGTAATGTATATATTTTTTTGCTTATGTCTTTTTTTAATGTTGACCATTATTTGTAATCATATACATAATGAATGATAAAAAGAAATTTAAGCGCGGAGCACATTGTGTTATGGTTATTACAGTTATATTTTCTACTAAAGAAGTAATCTACAGTGGAATGCTAAGGGCTTTGTGAGACTTTCTCTTTGGAATTCATGATGGAGGGGGAAAAATAATGCAGTGTTTTGACTTTGATCAGCTTTCTGTGCTTTACAGCTTTGGTGGGGTGCCAGATTTAGCATTGGCCTGGAAGGTGACTGTGTGTGGGAGTTGGAAATATTCTCAATGGTATCATAGGCTTTGTTCAATGAGGCTAGCGTTAGCTTTTTGCATACAGTCTGATATAAGACAGAATTGGTGAAGGTACAGAAGCAGTGAGTTCCTAGAATTGAGTATGCTGAATTCTAGATTGCTGCAAAACAGTTCACAGATAATTTAGGAAGATAAAACAAATCAGGTACATTACGGTACTTCAACAAAGAAGCAGCAAAAGTTTCAGCCAGGATCTCGGCATCTTTCTTGAGTAAGTTAAGATAATGAGTGACTTCAAGGGATGATGTGATCATTACATCCTGAAAGTGAATGTTCTGCGTGACAGAGATTAGTTCAGAATCTGTCCCGTGCTTATCTCTCACAGGCCTTTCCCATGTTCTGATACCCTGTCTCAGTCCAGGTCTTATTGGTACTACCTGACAGTGAAAAACTTACAAACTGATATTTTTAAAGCATCACTTAATGTGGAAGCCCTCTCCAGTAGGAGTATGAAAGTACATATCCTCAGCTTTCCCTGAATTAGACAGTTTCATGGCTATAGATGAGCTGATCTGATGAAAGGATTATGACTACATACATATGTTTTCTCTAGAGCTCAACAATGATTTTTCCCATGCAGGCAAATATGTGGGATGCTGTGTGAACTTCTGGTGTAGGTCACGCACCTCACAACCGCCACACCAGACCTGTTATACATGCACATAGCAGCTAAGGAGGTCCACAGATGTCAGCAGCAGATACGGTACGAGGATAAGGTTCATTTGAGCAATGTAACAAATCAGAATTTCCAAAAATATTGTCAGCAGAGGTGCTTAAAGAGTGTTGAGTTTCTTCTGCTAACTAATAACTGGTAAAAAATTAGAAACAAAGGATAGACATAAATGTTAAATTTTCATGCTGGAAGGATGTTATTAATGAGGTCTCGCAGGGCTATGTGCTAAACCTTGTGCAGTGTATTTAGAGGAAGTTTCTCTGACAAAGTCTGGTTGAAGTAAATTTATTCAGGGCAGCAATGTATAGCAGATGTGGAAAAGTCAAAGGAGGACTAGTTAATACCAAGTTACTTGACAATTAGTTCAAAGTAATATTTATGGAGAAGAAAGTAATTCTAACTTCATGTAATTAAGGGCTCCAAATTAAATATTTCCACGCATAAGAAATATCGTGAAGTCAATATAAATTGTTCTCTTAAGACATCAGGTCAGCTCCAATTTGCTGCTGAAACAATAAGTAGAATATTAGGAGGTGATAGGAAATCAACAGGGAACTCAATAGAAAATACCCATATGAGGGAAGACTAAATAAACAAGGACAGCTATGCAACTCCAGGAAGTTAATGGAGGGGGAAAAAAAGAATCTGCTTTGAATTTCATCAGTGTTCAGATCAAGAAAAATGTGTAATCAGATCATAGTGTTGCATTTTTCCCCGAAATGAAAAAGATGGTTGAGCTGACCAAATAATGGGAAGGCAAGACAAGAAACAGGACAATGCTGCCCCTATCCTAGCAGTTGATGTTGGATTTTGTGTGCATGGCTGAAGACTTTTTGGTTTCTGAAGAGGGCCCAGCGCTCTGACAGCCAACGTTCAGTCCTCAGTCTATGAAAGTAGACCTGTTATCCTCTGAGAGCCAGATTTACATAACTCCATGTTTTCTTACAGTGTTGGTGTGCTTTTGCATTTCATGTTTAAATTTGGTTGGTTTATTTGGTTTGGTTGGTGTTTTTTTTTCCCTGTTACCAAGTGTTGCAACATTTTGAAATTATTTCAAATTAATTTATTTCCTATCTATGGAAAAAAAAATTCTTGGTGCTCTGTGGAAACTATTACATTATTTTTTTGTGAAATAAGTATGTCTAGAAAGAGGTGGGTTGCTATTGCATAGGATTAAATTATGGGAAGAGATACAGAATCTCAAATAAAGAGACTTCCATTTACTTCTATGGCAAACTATAACCTCTAAAGATATTTGTAACCTTTCTTTAAAGTTGCAGGGAAAAAAAGATAAGTGGCTAAAAGCATTTGAAGTAGAAAGTAAAGCATTCGTTGTAATCAGGTCCCTTATTCCCTTTCCCTTTCAGCAGCATTTTTTTTATATATTTTTATTCTTTTTTTCCCACCTTTTTTTAATGAATCAGTGATGGTATTATTTGCTCTTTTCTGGGGAGAAAGAAACAATGAGTTGATAGGAGCTCAGAGATGCTGCTTCTGGTAGAACTCACTGTTCTTTCCTTGAAGAGGTGAGACAATGAGAGGTGAGAGGAGGAGAAGAGAGCAGCCCAGATTGCAAATACAGCTCCTGTTTGCGATCTGGATGTTTGCTTGCAACAGTGCCTGTGGGACTGACAAGCAAAGGGCATGCTCTCATCTGCCCCTGAGGGACTGGTGGGAGGGCTGCAGAACAAGGAAGCCAGGAGATGTTCTGTTTGTCAGGATGAAATCCTTCCTGACACTGCTGAGGCCTCTCCTGTATTTTTTCAGTGCGAGCAGAGTGCTGCGCTGTCAACTTTCCTTGACATTGCATGCACACGAAAACTTTGCTCTTTACCTCTTATTACAGTGCTAGTGAATGCAGTTATACTGCAAAATGTCACCATTACCAGTTTGTGTTACTTGCAGGGTGGTTTTATGCTCTGTCTTCATTTGGAAAGTGCTTTGCTGGCAGATATATATTTCTCTCCATAAAGCATTCTTAGCAATCTGAAAAATAGCAGTCTGATCCATGGTGCCGAGTCTAGCTGACAGTGCAAAGAGGAGATTCTTGCACGTGTTCATGCACTATGCATGAAATACAATTACTCAACCCTGATGTGATCGGGGCATTAGGCCCCTCTTGTGAAAAATTTCCTTGCATCTTCAGTGATCCCACGGGTCTTGTCTGATGACTTAGAAAGTAAAATGAGGGGAGGAGAGTGCCTTTATAATAGATCTGTTAGGGTTAAACAAAGTGGAAGCTGATTCGCCAGGCTGGAAATGGGTGAAGGGATTTACAATAATGTTTAAAGGCTTCTAAAAAAATATAGGCAAATACAAAATCACATAAAACCAGAACAACCCTTTAGGAATAATGAGATTCAGAAAGTCACAGTGTGTAGAAAATACCAGTTTAGCTGTTGTTGTTGTTTTTTGTTTGTTTGTTTGTTGTTTTTTTCCATTTCAAAGCCAACAAAACTTATCATTCAGATAAGAATTCAAAATAAAGCAACAACAAACCTGACCGTAATCACATCTACACATAAGTGCTCACTATTCAATAACACCAACCAAACCTAAGAGATGTCTAGATCTGTTGAGTCTGATTTCAGATTAATGGACTGAGCACAAAGCACATACAGGGCCTCTCGCTTCATGCTGTTTCGTCTTATCATTCTGACATCCTGAACTCCTTGCTAACATCAACTTAGTAATTGCCTGTTGGAATATTGAATGATCATTATGTCACATGGACAGTATCTTCTTTATCAGCATATCTTTGAGATTTTAAAAAACAGATAAATTTAAAAGGAAGCTGTTGTTTGATCACCATAGCATACCTTCATCCTTTAAGAAATATGTAGTTAATCTAAATAGATATGAGGAAATAGATGTAAGATACTACTTTCAACAATTGTGAAATAAAGGCAGAAATAAACTCTTTTTCTGTGCCAGGTAGATTAAAATCTCCTTGCCAAACGTGATGCTTAATAATGCAGTCAGAAAATGCACATGGCTGAAACAAATCATGGCAAACCCAACTAAATTATTCTATTTAAACTTCTTTCTTGGATCCCAGGCACTGAGAAAATTTAATTCTTGGAAACCTATAAAATGAAAATTCAGGTTTAAGAACAAATAGTCCAGTATGGTTATTGTCAGTTTTAATGTTAACTAATAGTTTCTTCACATCTAGATTCATAAATGAACTGTAATAAAACTAAAGCGTGCGTGCCAGTTGTAACTTAGAAGGGAGTGACTGCAAATCCTTGAAAACAGTTCCTGCTTAACCAGAATATTATCAAACTTCAACATCAGTAATATGACATACTGAAATATTATTCATCATATTCAAATAACAACAACAAAAAGATTAATGCACATGGGTTTTAACCTCATTTATATTCAGTGACATATTGGATTTATATTGCCTGGCTTCTGTGAATATTCAAACAAGTAATGTTGCCTAAACAGTAAATTTTAAGTGACATTTGAAAGTTTATGCAGAATCATAGAATCACAGAATGGCTTAAGTAGGAAAGACCTTAAAGATCACCACTCCCTGCCACAGGCTGGTTGTCCCCCAGCAGCTCAGGCTGCCCAGGGCCCCATCCAACCTGGCCTTAAGCACCCCATCAGAAAAGAATTTCTGCCTAATATCTAATTTAAATCTCCCTTCTTTTAACTTTAAAGTCATTCCCTGTTGTCCTATCACTATCTGCCCATGTAAAAGTCAGTATCCCACTTGTAAGTTCCACCACGTTTCTGTGATAGCAATTAGGTCATAGTTTTCTAATTGCACCACAGTTTTCAACTCCTCCTGCTTATTTCCTATGCTGCGTGCATTGGTGTAAAGGCACTTCATCTGAAGCTTAGAAGCCTGAGTGGTCACAGTGGAAGTCAGATGCCAAGAACTATTCTCACTCAGAAGAGAATCAGAAACAACAGGATGAATATCAGATGATCATAATATACACAGTTGGCGTCCAATTAATAGACTATAAATTGGAGAGATTTTGGCAGATAATGCAGGGATGAATAAATTACAGGATTGTAACCTGTCAGCAGACAAAGATGGTAAATTGCATAAATAGTTTCCTACTCCAAAACTTTCACACAGCATTTTTAATAAACACAGACTCTTACCAGTGCATCTCACATTCCAGATAGAGAGCCTTTCCTGCTGTGGTTTTTGCAATGGCAACCAATCCAGTCCCAAAGCTGAATTTCATTTTAAACCAATTGAGTTCTTTGATTTTTTGTCTATTCCAGAAGAGAGCAACCAGCATACTGTTGATGCTGACTGTAAAGCAGTGAGAGAGGGAGGTGTGGATTGAAAACAAAAGGTCATTTTATTATTCTATACTATAAATATCACAGTGTAGTCTGGGATGATAACCAAAAAGGCTATAATGGGTTTTCATGCTGTTTCCATGGGGTCAGTAATCATAGCCTCTTTTTTTAATGTAATTTGTGAATGGCTCCGTCTACTGTTGCTGACATGTCACTTGTCCCTGCAGCACTAATGCTGCCATGCTGATCATTCAGATTTTCTGGAAGTGGCCTTAACTCTTGGTGACAGTTGGGAGTTGCTAATTTCCAGGAAGGCCAGTTCAACCCTGAAAGATACAGAGGGAAACAGATACTAGGGAAAGCCTTTGTGAGAAGGTGGAAGCACAAAATTAAGCAAAGGACCCCTTGCTGGTCAAATCCATCTTGTGTTAGCTCTGAAATCCAGTTAAAGGAATTCTTGTTGCTCTCATTGAAAGACTGATGAAGCCCATGGAATTTGTTCTGCAATATAATGTTCCCATCTGTAGTATACTGAGATAAATGTTATGATGCACTTCTGAAAGTAAAAACATCTTTCCACAGAATGAAAGTATCTGAAAGGAAATGGAAATGATAGTGTTTACGTTCTGAGACTAAATATACTGGCAGCATCTCAAATGTACAGGGCATTTTGTCTTCAGAGCTTTATTGATCACAGAAGTGTTAAGGCAAAGAAGGATCAAACCTAAACAATTTGGACTGTAAAGCTGATTTGAATCATGCCAGTGTGAAAACTTCTGTACATTTCAGTGGACCAAACTGAACTTCGGGTATCTTCTTAGATTTGATAGTCACCAGTTGTAAAGTTTTTTCATTTATGAGGACTTATGAATATCTACAGCTTAAGGTTCAGAATCTGTGATCTTTCCATTTATGTCACTGTAATCTTGATTTGCTAAGATTATACTAGATTCAGTGTCTATATTCAGTGGTCTATATTAATCCACACTTAATGACATGTCTCAGGGATGTACTTTCTCTGGAAAATTATGATCATAGGTTAGCTATAGACTGCATATGAGCTGCTTGTGCAGAATGTGAATTTGTTACTTTTGTCAATATTTCTAGTTGTTGTGTGCTTGGTTTTCAGCCCAGTGGGCTATGCCCACACACACTGGTTAATGGGGCAGCTGTTATTTAATGGCCACTGTTTGTTTTGTCTCAGAAGCACAGAGCTATTTTCCCACTTGTCTGCTGTGTTTAATTGTTTGTTACTCAGAGGAGCACTTCTATCTGACTCCAGCTCTAAACATTTTAATATGCTGAAGGTTAACCACTGAAAAAGTTAAGTTTCTTTTTTAATGAAAAAGGAAACCCATATCTGCTCCTCAGGAGGGCTTCATCTCCAACAGCCAACGTGTATTAACAATTATCCTTCGGAGGGAAAAGCTGTCTAATTACTCTATTACCTCAAGTGCAGAGCACTCACCTGGGAAGCCACTAGATCAAGGTTCAAGTCCCATCACTGCCTTTGATATTAATTTATGACTTGGCATGTGTGTCTGATAATCAAATAATGATCTGCTTTAAGGAGCTAAGACGGCTGCAGATTGGATTGATTCTAGCTTTTCAGGAGGCTTTTCTTCATTAAAAAAAGAAGGTTTCACAACCTTCCAAACTACTTTTTAGAGTGTAAAGTGGAAAAAGGTGTTATTCAAGTGTTCCTGTCGTGTACAGGAAACTTAATTTCAGAAAACAGGGATGAAAAACTTGAAGTTTCCTCTTCTGTTCATTCACAGTCAAACGTACCTGCCAATTAGACAGAAGTGTTCTCGAGTTTGGGTAATATTTTCTCAATAATCTCTATTTTATTAAAATTAGTCCTTTCTTGTTCCCATTAACAAGAAAGCTTGTATTAATTGTTAGTTCGTCAACAGTCTGTGACTTATTCTATGAAAAACCAGAGCTTTTGCATTTCTCACAACTACATTAGCTTGTGCACAGTCAACTTCGTTGCATAAACATTTTCTTTCCAACAGATTCATTAGGCCTTGAAATCTTTCTTGTTCTGCCTAGTGGTTACAGATATTCTTTTGACACATCATGTGAACGTCTTCCTCTAGAGAGAAATAGGTACGTCTTTGCTGAGTGAGTCACGGCCAGTGATTTCACATCTTCTGCTGTTATAGCGTTCATCTGTTAACTTCACGTTCATGTAACTGAGTTGCCATTCAGGACTCTGGGGTGTGATGTGTGTTGAAAGGAAATGGAAGGGAAGAGTCCATTTGCTCGGAAACGTTCTTAGAAACATTTAGCTTTTACACTTAGCAATGAGACAATTTGGAGGAACACGCAGTCTGAAGATTTTAGTTTGTCAGTCCTTTGGCAGCAGGACTTTGTGGCAATTTTTGGTGCTAGTGAGGTTTATAAAGAACAAGTCTCCTGGGCACTAACACAATACAAATGAAATTGGTAATCATTACGCAGTAGCGCTTGCATGAATGGAGCTGCCCTTTCTTTTCTATCCTGAATTAGTTTTCAGCTAGATATCCTGAATAAGCCATTATGTGATAACTGAAAGTAGAAAAATAGGCTACATTTGTGATATCTATGCAGTGATATTTTTAAAGTTCAGGCGGTACAGCTACCATCATCTTTAAATGTAAGACATATATTCAACAAAAGATTTGATAACTGATGTACCAGTGGTGAAATTTCTGTTTATGAAATGTAAACCACAGGCAATAATCCAAGTATTCTGTCTTTTTATAACTACAGTATTTAATAATTAAAATAATAATAATAATAATTCAATAAGTTTGCTTTTCAAACAAGGTCAGATATTAAATAAGAATTACATCTTGCAGAACTGTAAGTTATTTATACAGTCATTAATATTACTGAAAAGAACTGTTCCACTAATAATGATTAGACAGATGAGCAAATTCTTCCATCTCCTGAGTTGTTAAATGCCACTGACCACTCTAGGCCAAAACAGACCTGCTGAAGTGGAGGCTTGAAATGGCATAGTGGTGATTCGGGCTTGAAAAAAACCTAATTACTTTGGCTGTGCAGCTGAGGTGATGCAATGACTGCAATGGGCAGGTGAGTAACAAACTTCAGTATTTCTGAATACTGAAGAACATCAACCTGCCCCTTTCCTGACAGGCCTCCCTGAAACAAGCTATATTCAAAACTATAAGCACTAATGTGTCCTGGGAGCTGATCTTATGTTACTGATAGAGAATGCAGTTTGAATATATGCCGAA
This sequence comes from Excalfactoria chinensis, assembly GCF_039878825.1. Taxonomy (NCBI): domain Eukaryota; kingdom Metazoa; phylum Chordata; class Aves; order Galliformes; family Phasianidae; genus Excalfactoria; species Excalfactoria chinensis. The sequence continues at coordinate 7,462,933 of NC_092838.1, read as the reverse complement.
TGGACAGTCATTTGTAGTATCTATGCAGTCACTATATGACAAGACTGAGATTTAAAAAGGTCCCATAACTGATTGAAGAATGTGCAAGTTGACGTGGAGGGAAGTGAGTAATTGTGTATAGATAAACATCATGACTCATTATCTTTAGACTAAAGTTACTGCAGGAATAGACATCTCTCTTTGGCTGAAAGGTACCACTGGAAAACTCAATTGAAGACAACAGGTTTTGGAATACCTTTAAGACTTTAATTATCTGTTAATATAGGAGTATTGGGAGAAACTTATTTGCAAATGTAGGTGCTACAGTAATGTTCCTTTATGTAATTTGGTTCGTTGTTGCACCAGCAGCTTCTAAAAATGACATTCAGAGTTCTCATAAACCTTAAACCATACAGGAGTGCAAAACAGCGTGTACCTAGGAAAGCAAACAAAAAAGTCAAATTAAAATTATGCATTTGGTAAATCTTTATCTAGTTATTTTCTAAGACTGAGTGGTTAACACACTTTGATCTACTCAGAGAAGATCTGTAGTATCTGACCTTTATTGTACTCATGTCTACAGATACCATTAACCAGGTTTGCCAGACCTTTTATGGGCATAATGCAGTATCTGACAGCAGGAGTCACTGCAAATCACTTATTGTTCATCCAGAAGCAATTTTTGCCTTGCTCACACTCCTGTAGAGGAATGTCAACTAGATGTGACAACTCTCATCATATGCCTGGGCCACAGATCACAAAATACAGAAACACAAGCTGTAAGGAGAACATGCATCTGGACTGCCCTGCCCTCTTCCCTGCACTCAGTCAACTTCAAATCCTTCCACTGTGTTCAAGAAAAAGCTTAAATCAAAGAAAGCAAAAAAGGTGAGGCACAGAAGTCCTTTCAACTGATATCCCTTCAGCCTTCTTCACAAGAAAGCCTTTTTTTTTCTTTTTTTTTTTTTTCTTTTTTTCTGCAAATAGAATGAATTACCAACTACTTTTCAGAAGATGAGTTAATTATATTCTTCCTTCAAATTTTTCTTGTCTACCAGAAAGTTTAGCAGTGAATTTTGTTAGAAGTCAAAAGGTATTTTACTTTTATCTGTTGTCTTGTTCCAGCCTGGTTAAGTACTCACAGCAGAACTGCTCCTCCAGCTGATCCTGTCCTGGGTCAGCTCCTTTGCTTTGTTAACACTGTTGATCTGTAAAGCCGCTCCTCTGTTGTGCCTTGAAGAATCCTTCTGGGTCAGCTTCTTTTATTTCACGGTGTGTTTGACAAGGCAAGTGTGTTTAAGGGGCCTTTTCCAGTGCTAACCACATGGCACCGGTTGTGTTTTAGACTTACAAAGAGTTACACTTCCTCTACTATCTCAAAGCTTTTCATTTAGCCTAATCATTGGCCTCTGAATTTTTGTCTCAGGACTAGCTGAAAAATACTGAATGCTCTGATAACTCCTTGATCCTTTGTGGTGTATTCCTAAGGATGGCGTGTGCATTCTAGCGGTGCATGAGTGAGGTTTCCAGTACCACCAGTGAGACCTTCCCAGCAGGCTGCTACTGGTTGCCCTGACCTAGGAGTCACTGCAGAATAATCTCAGTTTACTGACTTGTAAAATGTTCCCTAAACGCTGCACTTTTCACAGCTCTTATTTTCAGAACGATGGGATCATCCAGGGTCAAACTGATTTTCATGACCTTTGTTTTTCACTTCTAAGATTCATTTGTTTAGCAAGTCTGACTGGACTGCTGATCTATTGCTGCTCTCTGTTTATTGATGAGAAATCTCCCTTTGCAGACACAAATGACAAAAGTACAGTACAACAAAGGTCTCCTTTGCTGGCAATTCTCCTGCAAAATACAGTTTTGAGTCTCAGCTGTTAAAAAGCATTGTAAGTTTAGGGAAATTTTTCTGCTCCCAGTTGAGCCTCTTTAGCTTTATGGTTAGTAGCTCAGGTGCAAAATTGCCGAAGTAGACTTACTGGAGATTCACATGGATGGTAAGCTGAAATATTTAGCCACTGCTATGTTCATTATCTTTACACAGTTAGGTGAATATGCTTGAAACTCATACTGTGTCACACTTCTGTTGCTGTGTTGATAATTATTGGCTGATTACATATACACTCTTTTAAATGCTCCCCTGTGTTAATTCTGTCCTGCTAATTACTAATTAATTGAACTTTAAAGGGCTTGTAGGTTGGTTCAGGCTTGGCAAAGTTCCCTAAAGATTGCCTGCAAAGTTTATTTGAACTAAAAAAAAAGAGAAGAATCATTTGCTGATGACCCCAGCTAAGCAGACATTCTTGGCAGAATACATGAGCTTCCTGCAACTGGCAGCAACCAGAAATGTCATGAATAGATTTTTTCATATTTCAGATTTCCATTTCTTACACATAGTCCAGCCTGAAGCTGAAGAGAATGTTATTAAATTTAAATGCTTTCCTTCTTGTCTACAATGCTGGCTTGACAGCAGTGGAAAATAATTTTGTCTATTTATCCACATAAGTACTGCGTCCACTCAGAGAAAACACAGGGGATCAGCGTCAGAGTCAAGAAGATACTTTGCCCTCTGTTTTCAATTTGGCTTTTGTAAATTGCAGAGTGCAGCTGCAAGGTGCTGGCATGTACTTATCTAATACCTTAAGAGACAAATGAAGGACAATTACATTGTAAACATGGGATGGATTTGAAGAGGATATATAGAATTAATGCTGTTGTGGGAGCTCTGAGCAGCCTGCAAGGCCCAACATTCATTCTCTAATCTGATATTAGCTTCTCCCATTTCTTAGCAGGCCCTAAGAGAGCTGCCAATGGATCAGGGGAGGCTAGACATTCAGAGCTTCTCAAATCAATTTCAATAGCCTTGCCTGAGTTTTGTGGAGACAGCAAGCCAGGTGGAATTTTCCATTTGCTGGCTTTCGAAATAAGAGCAGTCCTACTTTTGACTCTGGTTTTATATAACCAACAAAAATGACAGATAGCCTTGAATTTGGAAGATTACATTGGCCCGTTCTCAGCAGAAATGTTCTGTCATCATTGACGTATGTGTTTAAATGAGCACTGAAGTGTGAATGGCCATCTGTCCGGGAAGTACGAGAGATCCTGATTACTAAAATGAAACCACAAAAAGCCTTGTGCTTAGCAGCAGCAGTAAACACAAAGGGAGAGAGAGCTCTTTTCACACTGCAGATATTTATAGTAGATAGATGATTATAACTCAGCAATTGCCTCGACTCCCTGCCCCATATTTTCAGTTCCAGTTTTTTGTTTCGTTGTTTTATTATTATTTTTTTTAATATTGAGCTTTCAATATTTGCATCTTTTGTAAAAACAAACAAAAAGATGCAATATTTTCCCTGTCAGAAGTAGTTGCTTTTTTGAGGAGATGCTGTTTGTTTTCTCATGAAGAGATGTGCTCTGTTTTATACGGCTCTCAGCTGGAACGTGCTCTAACTTCAAATGAAGATTTGCACCTCCATTTCCTCATGATTGCTGTACAGCAAGACTGAAGGCTATTCCTGGGCACATTTCTTCCTCGGTAGACCTGAAAAACTTCCTAAGGAAAGGCTTTTGAAAAATCTATAGAGATTCCAATCTTCAGAAGGTTTCTGTATCTGATTCAGTCTGATTTTTGGCTTTGAGTGAAAAAGTTTTCAGTGGCATAGCAGTAGAACTGGGCTGGGGCTCCACACTAATTTCAGTGTTAGTAAAAGCTCCTTACAGAAGGTATTTTGAAAATTAGAGTTTCTGATATTAAATCACTGTTTTATCAAGCAATTTTTAAATTTTATTTTATTTTTTATAAAAAGTAACATGTAATCCTAAAAACTGATGACCGTGTTGGCTGCTCTCTAAGGTTTTCATGGTGCTCAGGAAGTCCCTTGTCACTGTCTCTTCAGCCATCAGTTGGATGTCATTTTAGAATGCTCAGCTGCTTCTTGACAGGATCAGAGCAGTTTTTGTCCTTCTGCATTTGTGTCCTTTGTTGCTTCTTGTAAATACTTTTCTGCATGCGCATTGTTACAAAGATACGTGAGGGGTGGGTTTTTATGCAAACATCATTGCCATTGACTTCCTGAGACTGCCCAGATACTTTCTCTGTGTTAAATTTAAGCAACGAAATACAAGCATGTAAATCAGCAGATAGAGGTGTGTGATGTTTGTAGGTAAGCCTGTACAAAATTTTCGCTTTCATTAAAGCGTGCTTCCACATAGCAGGGCTCTCTGTAAGGCACCAGGTCTCTGTGGAAAACTGAAGAGATAATTAGACAGCAGAATATAACTGCAATTTATCTTATTTTTGACTTTGCAGTTTAAAAAGCACCTAAGACAGAAAAAATATGTGGGAAGCCAATTAAAGCAAGGCTGTTTTTTCTCCCTTCTTTTTGTTGGGTGGATGGTTCAGAGAGCACAGCAGCTTTGTGGTCCTATTTATTTATTTATTTTGAGTGTAATCTGAGGAAATGAACCATGAAACACAATTAATGAAATAGCTGTGCTGAATCACATAAACTGGTGTCTGCACAGCTGCCACTCATGTCACAAATGCATCTCGCGCCTAACGTCCACCAGGAGAGTCATTAGCCAGCCGCCTTTGTGGAGGGCCTCCTGTGCTTTAATTTCAGTATATAATAGAGTGGGGAGCTGAGTGGCCTTACAATGTTTTGTGGTGGTTTTTTTTTTTTTTTTTTTATTGTTTTGTGTGTTGTTTTTTTTCCCCAGCAAACATAATGTAAAAGAGAAATAGCTGCTACAGGAAGCATGGGTTGAGATGGGGGTGAGTGCATAGGCAGGGTTCAATTACTAGATGGAAAGAGATATCCCTCTGTGTAGAAAACATCCAGCACTGGGTCAGGGGCTGTTCAACTTGAAATGTAAAATGACTGTCTGTAGGTTCTTGATATCAGGAGGCACTCGTAACTGCAAACATTTGGCTTCTGCGTGTATCATGACATGACTTCATTTTGTGTGTCTGCATTCTACACTGGCAACAGAGAGTGTCAGGAGGGCAAAGCCAGCAAGGCTGTGGGGCTGGTGTTATGGGGCTGCCCTAGTCAACCCACTGAGGGGCACGGTGCGAGGGCTGCAGGATCCAAGCCTTGCTCCTGCTTGCTGAGGAATTAAGGGTTGGAGAGGTTAGAGGACACCTCTGAGCAGCTGCTGAACTGGCTGAGCACTTTGAGTGCTGCATGCTGTGTTGCCACTGATAGCGGGTTTTATCAAGATAAATCTAGTCTTGCTCAGGAGGATATTAATAAATTATCTGGTAATGAAAAATGTGAGAGGAACCATACTCTTACATCAAGGCCTGATGATTACTTTGATAGATGCAGTGGCAAGATTTTCCTGACAAGGCAGAAATGAAAAACATGACACATGGACCTTTAAGGGTGACCTCAGAGGAAAATGCAAGTTGCTGAATGATACAAAAATAGAACTGAAAAACAGAAGCTTGAAGGGGCTCAATGTCAACAGCCAGACAGATAGGCTAGACTGATCAACTGATCATTGAGTTTAGTGTCAAACGCAGAGCTGGGAGAGAGGGGCCTCAGACTTGGCAGGACAATAAATGTAGCAGAGGCGGCTTTGAAGTAGATTCAAGTGTTAAGAATTTTAAGAATAAAGAGCAGGAGGGGAGAAAAATACCAGGCTCTGATAAACAGTGCATTAGTCAGGAAATAAGCCCGGGGAGTGTCATCAATAAACTTGCCTGCTTCTTTTGCAGGTATGTTAAAAGCAATGCTAATTAAAAAGTAAATGCATGTAATTGAAAATACCCCTTCACTGGTTTGAGTATTGTATAGAAGGATAAGAGAGAAGGTCACTGTTGGAGGTACAAATTGGTAGAAATAAGACAATTCAGAGCACAAGCACTAGATGTAAAATCATAGAAGAGTGAGTGATACTGGGGCTCAAGGGCTGTAATTTATTTTGTGTTTGGGAAATTTGTTCAGTGATTGCCAGAATCCCTGTGAAAATATACAAAGTTGTCTTTTGTCTTTCTTACTGCTACTGTCTGATGGTTGAGACGAGCCAATGTAAACTGAAAAGCAGTACATGAATTTCAAAAACACCTCACCGAACTTTCTATGAGTGCAAACTGAGGCGAAATGGTTGCAAAATGGAGCAAGCTCATACATGGAGCTCACTTCCATGTGTGCTTCTTTAAGAGCATCTCTTTAGAATAAAAAGACAGAATTTGGACTCTCCTAACACCTATATGTCTCTTTGGAATTTTTATCTCTAAAAAGGTGATGATTAATCTGGATGGGTTTTTTTTGGAGAAATTCCCACTTTTTCAATTGAGCAACTTCTAAATGCCACAAACAGCAGGGAAATCTATTACAGAAAGGTGAAGGGGCTGATGGGATCTTGAAGAGCAAGGGTAGATTAGGAGACGTTTAGAAATTGGTTTAGAAAAGTAATGACTTGCTGAGCATGTGTGTGCATGAGCTCACGTGTGTGTGTGTGTGTGTGTGTGTGTGCAGGGAGGTGTCGGGGTTTCTTTTCATCGTGTCTTGTAACTACAGCACAATCACTTGCCAGGTGTCAGCAAGGTCTGGCCTCTGATCTTGAAGTGGAAGATAATAGATGATCTAGCAGGGGGTTCAGCAAACATCACATACAGCTTTAAACTGTCATTACAGAAAAAAATCTAGGAAGGTGACATTTAGTGACATACTGGGTGACATTTGAAATGACAGCACTTTCTTTCAGCTGTAGCATTCCCTCCTGTTGTGAACCAAGGGAATCTGTACTGTGACTATGGCTTCTTTTATTGATGACCCCAGTGCCTGCAAAATTCGGCCAAAGTGGTCTGTATAAGGTATCCAGTGAGCACCGGTGCAGTAGGAGAGGGCAGCCGGAGAGCATTTACCATCTGTGGCACGATCTTAATGACAGATCAGCAAAGGAGTTTTAACTTCCACTCTGCTTCTTCAAAGGCGTTTAGTGGGGAACGAAGCAAAAGCAGCAGGAAACAAAAACAAAAAAAACAACCTGTTGGAGGAATGTGCCTGTTTTACTCCGTGGATTTCTGAGACTGGAAAGTTTCACAAATAATAAAAAGAGCAGTTCAGAGCTTGAGTTTCAGCACCTCCCTACTGCTCTCAAGAGTCATCTGCAAGTGTTCACCTTCTAACACATGTAAATGAGCAGAATGCTTACTTCTGAAAGCTCTCAGAGCTATGGGAAAACTTTGCTAATTAGCAACTACCTGAGTTCTTGTTGACTGCTTCCTTTTCTCGTTATGTGCCAGTGAGCAAAAGTTTCTTTTGATTGCTGCTTACTTTTGCAGATAAGGGTTAAAAGGACTCCTTGCTGGACTGTGATCGCTGTAACCAGGCAAGCTTTGGATGCATTTAGCCTGGATTCTATTGAAGAATGTTGTAAACATGAAAAGCTTGTGGATTATGGATGGGTCTGTTTTGGTTTTTGTGTTCTTAGAAGTAAGAGGGGGGAAAAAAAAGGAGTGGATTTTAGATATCATTTACAACTGTTTGCTCATTTTATACGAGGAAGTTTACTTTCTAAGTTTCTGCACTACTTTGAAGAAAAATCTCGTACAGAACATGCAGAAAATTATCCACAAATGAGATGTATTATTCCCATTATATATTATATCATTAGTCAAGCCACTCTTTCAAACAGTTTTATGAATCAGAATTAGACTTTTGGGAGGACATTGTGTCATTTGTTATCGGAATCATTTTAAATGCTATTAACTAGCAATGAAATTTGGATGCAAGTAACTTTAGTGGTTGAGTGTTATATTAGCACATCATGCTCTAACCATATTTATTTTTACTTGTGTTTAAATTAAACTGCTGTGGTTTAACAATTGTACCATATTCAAAAAACAGAGGTGTTTGATGTGCAGTCTGAGGTAGAGGAAGGAACATGAGGAAGTGGTGAGAGGTAGCAGTGAACCCTCTAAACAGCAAATAGTGTGCATAAACTTTATCTTTACAACTTGTACCAGACCACCTTTGCAGGTGGGATAAGCAGAGTATTTTTCTTCTTTTAACCTGTTCTAGATTCTGTTCAATGAATGAGCAAAATCCTGGGGCTTAGATGTGTATCTCTGCAGCACAACAGCTATAGGGCTTACAAGTGGCAAAAAGCTTATATTGGTTCTCTCTATAGGGAATGAATTTTGGCTTTGTGAGTACAACCTTCCAAGAATTGGTGTCCATGAGGAATACAAGAAGCATTTTAACAGATTAGCCGCTATTCTATCTAATTTAGTGTCCCGTTCCTCAAGGCTTATATAAGAAACTATAATTCTGGTTTATGAAGCAGGTGAAAAAAAGAGGAGATACTGCTGGTTGGGGGAAGAGAGAAAATATAACTACCGATCCTAATAGTTAATACATTTGGATAGAAAGTTGGAAAACTACAGCTGTTCAGATAATGCACTGGAAGGTTAATATGGGGCTTCATTGGGCTTCCTCCCCTCTTCAACCATCTTGATTCTGTATTAGGAACTTCTAACAATCAGAAAAAGCAAAAATAACCAATCGGGGAACCCTTTTGATTGCTGCTTTCTCCCAGTCTTTCAGCTTTTTCCTAAGAATACACTTGGCAGCCACAATTAAATTTCTAACAGTTTTGTTAGAACTGAGTTTGTGTAATGCCTTCCAAAGCTTTCTCTGGTATTTCTTCCTTCCTCATAGAAACCATAGAAGGCATTCCCAGTGTTAACTTGAAGACAGTATTTCTAGCCCTGCTGTAGCTCTTGGCTTCATTAACGTCTTGTATCAGAGACAGTCTGTTCATTTTTTATTAACATGTATATCAGGAGTCTTCAATTACATATACGTCACCCATCCCACCATTTTCTCTTTCTAATACTGACACTGTTTAATCATTTTGTTTTTTAAAACAGGAGTAGTGGTATATGACAGAGAATGGGCTTATTCAGCTTGCAGATGTTGCCAAGCTAGGAGAAATCAGCATGCTAAGAATGGCAAATGGGCAAGTCCGATGGTTATTTAAATGGTTGTTTAAATGGTTGTTGTAGATACATAGTTCTGTTAGTGCAGAATGATATTTAACAGAAACAAAAGCAAAGTACTAGGTTGCATGGAAACAACCAAGTACTCCAACACAGGCTACAAAGCCGTGGGTGAAATTCAGTCAGAAGGGGACTTAGGCTGGTACTCAGGGGATGTTCCTCCTGGCAGCTGCATCAGGAGCAGTTTAGTCATGGTGTCATCCTCAGCCTCCTTCCACCTGCCCTGCAGCCGTTGTTCTGCTTCCACAGTTCTCAGGTTTCATGCACAGCTCATTTTCAGATGGACCAACAGCTCAGACTAATAATCAGTGCTAATCCTGTAGCACTGGAGCCATTGCAGGAGACACAACGTGGATGTGCAGCTCAAGTTGCTGCAATCACACCTTTAGACAAAAAATATCATCTTGGATAATCTTTAAATACCATGAAACAGCACATGTTCTCCAGATTTTATGACAGATGGGATAAGAAGAAACTCCAATTAAAGAAAGTAAAATTTAGGTAAGGTGTTAGAAAAAGCTTTCCTTTGATCTTGCTTTGTTGGAGCAGGGTGGCTAAAGAGGTTGTAGGTCCCAACCTCAGACAGACACAAGGCTGCTGGCAAAGCCCATATATGGTTTTCTACCTGCAAGCAGGGAAACAGATTTAACTGATCTCTGGAGGTCACATCCAGCCCTCTGATTCATCTCTCTTAATTATTTGTAGTGCAAAATGAGTAAAATGAAAGGTTTTCCTTGAGGTACAAGGACTGAATTTTGCAGAAATCACCTACCTCTTTTATTCCTTTTATTGTTAATCGCTTCACTGTAGGCAACTGGATTAGCCTTCTTCTGTTTGATCAGTGTGAAGAAAAGGGAGGAAGAAAGAACATTAATCATATCAAATTTCTCTCTCAGCATTTTGACAATAAGATGGCATTTACGAAGAACTTGGGTCATACAATATATATCTGTCTGTCATTAAAAAAACACTCTCCAAGCAGTTTTATTAATCACAGAGCTCACTACAAAAAAAGTGTCAGAGTGACCCCACCTAAGACATTAATCCTATAAAGACATTCTTGATGGATATCTTTATCTTGATATCTCCCACTAGAAGATGCCAGCTTTGAATGAACATCCCAGTCTATTTCAATAGAAATGGTAAGAATGCTTTTATGCTTTTTAGTTTATTTATGACCATCATGCTGTTTTGTACAGGATTTTACTCAACTATTCATTTTAATGCCTGGAATGGCTGCTGAATGCTGATAGAAAAGAGCATGGAGACACGTGCAGTCACCGACTGAACATTTTATACAAACCCACTTATGTTCTCATTTAATTATTGCAACTTATGATAAAAATTATTATTTGAAAATGTTTGTCTTTACTCAAAAGACCTGCTAAATCTTTGAAGCTTTGTGGTTTCATTTTGAGACCTTGCTAGAATTTTCCTCAGTCGGCTTTGCTCTTCAACTTCATTTTCAAAGCTTGGTATTGAGGCTGAAATTGCCTATCCCTTTTGTGTCTTCATTTAAATGAAGAACTGGGGGAGCTATAGGACAGTGGTTGGAAATCCTGTAGAGTAAAAGCAACTAAATTTTACTTTTTTATTTTTAGCACTAATATACATTGCTCAGCTTTTGAAATTAGAAGTTCAGCCCAATAGATCTTACTGATAGGCCCCCAGCACCAAGATCATAAGTGCTTGCTAAGAGAAGTCTTGCTCTTAGCAAGAATAATTTGCTTGAATAACTCTTTGGATTCCATGGAGATCAATGCCAGGCTGGAACACAGAGGCAAAATGATACTGAAAAAGCCCTGTAGGACTGTTTATTCCCTTTTCAGACAGAATTGATAATTACTGTTCCCAGTACTGTAGCACATCACTCTCCTTTTAATTCTTCCACTAAACTGTTTTGCATCTTTTTTCTTTTTTTGCTAATGAATGAGCAGATGCATTTTCTCTAGGTCATAGTGGGTTTAATTCATGACAACTTGTCTTTGCATCTTCTAAAACCAGCTGAACTTCAGGCACTTAGAGTACAACAGGCTCAGACTTTTTAATCACTTTCTGATAGAATCCGGAAGATGGACAAACTCAGACAATCAGGAGGAGATTATTGGTATGAAAATCCAGAGAGACTGCAATGTCTTGCATAATAGTTACAGTAGCACTTGGAAAAGGCAATAGCAAGTAGCTGATGGCAAATAGATCCCTCAATCTATGAATTTTAAAAGGCAATATGCAGTATAGAACAATATAAATCCAGGCAGACTGCCATTTGTCTGCACTTTGTTGTCTTAACTCACGCAAAGACAACAGCATTACATCATATGAGGAGGAAAGTTTTATTTGGTATTTTTTTTCCTTGGAAACTTGGAGGCAATCATCACAGTAATGATAGTCATCCATGTAGTTATGAGATATCAGTCAGGAAAGATATCAGTATTGAGATATAATGTCAGGAAAGGTATCAGTAAGGTTGTTATAGTTTTATAACTTTATAGATTCCAGTAAGACTAAGCACGTGCTTAGACGAGATCCTAAATTAATATGGATTTGTGACTGTGTTTTACAGAAGTGGAGCCAACATAGGCATCTTTTGAGAATGCTTGCAGAAACTCTAAAGATTTATCCATATGGGACAGACCTAAAGGGTAAAAAGGTTTGAGTAACGGGTACCATATTGTCTGATAATTGTAATATCATAATATGGACTTGGACTTTCTTTTATTTTCTGTTGAAGAAATTTTGTATGAAAAATAATGTTAAATCGGATGAAAAGTAACTCTGTGATTTAGTGCTTTCAACTCTCACCTGGAATACAGGAAATTGATCAAATACGGGCTATACTTGAAGCTTGCACGTTCCAGGCAGGAGTCCAGGAATCTGTGGGTCTTTGCTCACCAAAAAATGCAAAAGGTAACATGTTCATCTTGTTAGAGATACAGGGGGAGGTTATATGTTTCTTTTTTATGAATATTATATCGAGTAGGAGTTTTCTTTCCTAAACAGCCTTGTTAGATATGAAAGCAAAATGATAATTCATCAGGTTATTTTAAAACCGTCTATATAATCACTACATTGTATTTAAGCAAGTAAAAAATTAACACCTCTACTAGGTGGGGCTGGGAAGGCAAGGGATGAACCGTGTCTTTCTATGTATGTTTAAGAAGCTGAGAGGTGGGGGAATAGAGAAAGGTGAGCTACTTTCACCATAGTGCAAAGCCTGGGCCCCCACAGCAGTGTATTAGTAGAAAAGCAGGGCTATCACAACAGCACAAAAGGGATGGGGCCGGTGCAGCTGGGACTGCCATAAGACCAAGGGAGGACATATTTGTTTAGGCACATTCTCTGAGTTTACCTCTGCCACTTTAGTTTGAAGAAAATAAACTGTGCTTCTGCCCACAACTACATAATTACATTGTACTCTAATATCTCTCGACTTCAAAATGACAGCTAAAGCAGATTAAAGCTGTTTACAGCCTATGGGAAGTAGTATGGTGGCTGCTGGCAATATTTCTTTCTCGCTCAGTAACCAAAGTCCGGTCATAAATCTATATTCTTCTTCAAGGAGGAAGGCTGTGATTAAAGGATTCCTCCTACAGCTGTGGCTTGGTGATAAGAGCTTTATGTTCAGACCCTCCTAAGCAACAAAAAGAAAAAAAATCATTTTTCATTAAGTTAGCTACTCTAATTTGGGTGTGGGGGGAGAAGCAGACAAGTAGTTTGGTCAATGACTTGCTGTAGACTTGGTAGAGAGCATTGTATACAGTATTTCTAAGCAGCAGCTGGGATTTGAGAGATAGACTACAGCCCTCGTACCAACTCTTCTATGTCCCTGCTCAGTGATAGTTTGCCCTGGGACGTGGATATTGTGAATTTAAAGAAGTTTCTTTTTCCATACTTGTTAGCTGTTTTCAGACAGTGTCAGAAATACAGAACATGGGAAGGGTCTCCCCAAAGCACAGATCCGTGCAGAAAGAAAAGCAGCCCTAAAACTGAGTGCTGCTGCCATGCTCGTTCTGCAGCCCAGGCCTTGCAGAACTCCCGCAGAGGCCAAGGGAAGGGCTCCTGGGAATCCCAAAGGACTCCACACAGAGATTTTAAGTGCTCAGAGCTGTACAGTGCTGCAGACATCACTCTGCCAGGCAGGACTTGGAATGAAAGTTTCTGTGACACCTTTACCACTGGAAAAATAACAAGACAGAACGGAAGGCATCAAAACAAAACCCTGCAAGCCAGAGTGCAGAGGCTTTGATGCATGTTTTGCAGGGTTTGAACATTTCTGGTGACAGAGCTCTGCTTGATTATTGTAGGGAAACTAATTAAACTCTACACCAAAATCATTGGGGGAATAATGTGATGCCTGGTACAAGAAAGAAGCAGGAGTGAACTCTAATCCTTCTGCAGCTCCAGACATGAGTTATCTCACTGCAGCACATGCCCCCAGTTCTGCTCTATAACTCTGCAGTAACAAAGGGCACAGTCAGAGACTTGATGACATGTTTTTATATTTTCTTAATTTTTTAGAGTATATTTATACGGGAACCTTTTGCTGGTTCTGAGTTTACAGTGTTCAATATTTAATTTGCATCATAAAGTGCCGTGCAAAATGGGATGAGGGTTAATCAAAGGGTTTTATCACTCTTTTTAATTATCTTCATTGTGTTGGAACAAGATGTAAATTTTAATTTCACCTTGTTAGCTAACATTTTTCACCAAAAGTTTGGATTGCCAAATCATCTGTCATTTTTAATAGGAGCAGATGCCAGTGATTTTTAAGAACCTAAATGCCTCAAGTGTTGTAGGCTTTATTAATTTGACTGATATACAATTTAATATAACTTAGCGATTATTAATGCCATTTAGCATCAGTGTTGATATTCAGCAAGGTAGGCTATAAGCAAGAACAGGAACACAAGAAGAGAGTTTGGGTTTGTTTTTAGTTCACCTAGATCTGCACCTGAATAGAGTCAGTCCTTCTAAGCTCACCCCTGTAAACACTCTTTCCTCCTCCCCATTGAATTTTTAGTCACAGCTATCACCTGGAAGGTTATTTTCTAGAGGTACGTGGTTATCTTACTTGCTGAGAGGCAAGCAGCAAGCTTACTCTTGGCCTGAAGACGTTTACCAATAGTGTTTTATATGTTAGATTTATCAACTCCCCTAATCGCAGTGAAGCCAACTGAAAAACACACCTGCTAATGGAAAAGGACTATTAAAGCACTACTGTGCGTTCACCTTGCACTAAGCTAGCTGCATACAGCCCTACCATAAATCACAGTTAAATGATTACATTCCACCAGAATAACTGCTGAAAGAATAAACTTCCAGCCAACAGGGAGACTATGCTAACAGAATGAAAACTCCATTCATTAACACAGTGACTCTACTCAGCTGTGTGCCCTGTGATAGAGTTAAACAATAGGAAAAGGTGAACATCCTTGCCAAGTACCCTAATCTGTAGCAGCTGTTAATAAAGGTGGGGGTATTAAGGCACTACTGCTATTGCCTTACGTCTGTAGTTTTCATGCAAGGTAAGGTAGCTTGAGCTGTACTGTGGGGGGGGAGGATGAGGAGGAATCAGAGGGTAGGCTGGGAGCACGTGCACCTTCCATGGGTTGAATCAGGAAAAGAATTGCTTGCTCCTAAAAAGCTCTGTTCTGTGTGCAGGAAAACAAGCAGGCTGTTCCCAGGAGCAGTTCAGGGTGTGTGAAGGGCTTCTGGTGTGCTGGGCCTTAAAGAAGCGTGGGGACTGAGACAGGCTGCCAGTGGTCCCAATTTCCCTCCTCAGAAAGAATAATCTTTGTATTCTGAGCACAGAAGAGAGAAATAAGACAAAGGGCTTCAGTGTAAAATAGAGTTTATTGGAGCTGTATGTAAAGGTTTTGTGTTTGGGGAGACCTGATGCTACCAGGAAACCGTAAGGGGAAAGAAAATGCAGACTGAGCCCTGTGGGATTCCACTCAGAATTCCCAGAGTAAGTCCCACTGCACCTTTTGCTATTGCTCCGTGTCCCTGTGTTTGGCTCTGCTTTGATGTTTTCTGTGGTGTTTTTCATGTGCATGTGTGCCATTGTCCATGTTGCAGGCAAGGGAAGCTGGTGCACTGACCTAGCAATGTCAAGAAAAGGAGAATTAATGGATTCATTTAATAAATGTAGAGGCAAATGTAGGATGAATAGATGAAATTTTGGTTTTTAAGTACGGGCAGGTACTTTTTTGCATTATGCTTCAATAAAGCATTTAAGGATAGTTATGAATAATAAGTAAGTAATTTTATGCTGAATGACTGCGAAGTATAGAACTGCTCCCTCCCTCCCTCTCTTTCTCTTGTAAGTGTAAAAATTTCTGCCATTAAAGGCCATATATTCCATTCATTCCTGAGATGCAGCTTCCATTGATGCCAGTTTATGGTCCTGAAACCTTGGCTGAAGATTAGGAAGGAAGACATAAAGAGACCTTTATGGGTTTTTGTCTTTGAACAATTTGAATCAAATCCTTTCCCAAGAAAATGTGTTTTACATGCATTTTAAATTCGTCCTGTCATAGTAATGTCTCTTTCAAAAATTCAGGTTGCTTAGAAAATGTTGTCACCTACTCCTTTAATTGAATATACAGTCTTAGAAATTAGGAGTTCCTTTTCAGTTGCACTGAATGCTTCAGAGCAGACCAACATCTGAGTGCATAATTTCAAACAAGAGGAAGCAGGAAGCTGTTTCACAGTGAAAGCATGAGCAGTGAAACAAGAAAACAGCAGTATCCGTGTCTCATATTCACTGTAGTATATTGCACTGCAGTTCCTCGGGTTTGTGAAAAAGAAACCTCAATCTTACAGGCTTTTCCCATTTAGAGTGAGTTTCTTGGTTTCCTCTAATTATAGACCTTCTTCATAGATAATATTTTGGAGCATAGCTTCACCATCGAGGTAGTCATGTGAAAATACCAACTTTCATTATGAGATTTTATATCCACGTTCTTCTTCCTAAACATATTTATTCTGTGACAGTCTGTTTTCCATCTGGTCATAGATTACCGCTTATATCCCCATCTGAGGTTATCCTTTCCCTGAAGGACATATAGGAGCAGAACATGGAACTCAGCAGCATCTTCAGGGCTCCTATCTTTCCTTGATATGTGCCTGCAGAGAATCATAAGTTGAAAAAACCTGTAAGATCATATAGTCCAACTGTGTACCTATCATTAATATGGTCAATATATGGCCAATAAAACCACGTCCTGAAGTACCACATCTACATGTTTCTTAAACACCTCCAGTGATGATGACTTCACTACCTCCCTGGGCAGCGTGGCTGAGACTGTTCCCAGTCCACTGTCATCCTTCTGCTTGGGGTGCCCAGCCCCAGCCATGTCCAGCTAGTAGTGGGCAGGGTGAGTGTGGCCAGAATGTTGTTAGTTTGGGTTGTTTGAGCATCCCTGTAGAACTTAGGAGTGGAGATGGGGGCAGGAGGAACAGAAGGACGCAGCCACATGCTGAAGCCTGTCTCTGTAGTGCTGGCAGGCAGGGCTTTGAGTTGTGCTGCTTCAGAGAACCTGAAAGACAAATGATAATTTAGCAAGATAGCTATATTTTAAACAGTGTTATCTAAATGAAAAATAACCTTCAGTCTGCAATAGCTTGGTAAGATCTTCAATTTTCAGTATGAGTCCCTGGCAATGAATGCACTGTTTAGAACCTTATTGACAGCATTTGCATAGCTGCGGTGGCTCAGGAGGGTGCAGTTTGTCAGTTGCTGAGTACAAGTTTTTGTTGTTTTAAATCTATGACAATGTGAAGTTATGAAGCGTTAGGTTTCCAAAGCCTTTATTAATGTTGAGTTGCACAAATTCATCTTTGTACAAAGGACTCTACTTATATAATGAGAGGAGAGAAAGCTAAAATCTAGGTCTCTTCCCCAGCTCCATCACAGGGAATTCTATTTATTTATTTGTTTTTGTGGTTTAAGTTTAAGCAGTGCAAATCCCTGAAAAATTCTGGTGAGACTGTGCCTTGTGAGCCCACTTTTAATATTCAAACACTCAAGTGTTTGATCCCTTTCCATGAGTATTCCTCAGCTGCCAGACAAGTAACAAAGCCCTCTCTTCCATACAGTTCTATGTGTACCTGACTTCTTGCCTGGCTTTTCTGGTAAAGGAGCAACACCATCAATGGATCTTTAGCAAATGCACCTGAGATCTTTTATCAGGACAGCTTAAGAAGTGAGGAAAGGAAAGGGAAATAACTCTCATTTGGTGTCATCAGAATAAGTTTTGTTGGAAGAAGGCCTTATCCTTTTGCACTATGCAAGTCAAAAATCTGAAACTATGGGAGGATGAACCCAGAAGAAAAGGCTGCTGCTTGCCCTGGTGCTTCGCAAAGTACGATGTACTTTGTTTTGAAGGTTCTTGTTTAAGTATGCTACTTATACAATGATTTTTCTATAGCAAAAGAATAGTTGTTATACATGTATGTATGGGGAAATGGCCTCAAGTTGAGTCAGGGCAAGTTAAAGTTGGATATTAGGAAGAACTTCTTTACAGAAAGGGTAGTTAAGTACTGGAATAGGCTCCCCAGGGAGGTGGTTGAATCACCATCCCTGGATGTGTTTAAGAGCCGTTTGAATGTTGTCCTCAGGGATATGATTTAGTGGAAGGTTTTTAGAGTTAGGGTACTGGTTAGGCTGTGGTTGGACTTGATGATCTTCAAGGTCTTTTCCAACCTGGGTAATTCTATGATTCTATGTATTATTGCTACTTTTCCACGACCTATGCCTGCACCCAGTCCATTGTATCGCCTTTTCAGAGCCAGCATCCCCAGCTGGCCAGCACAGCAATTGCAGGTGCAGGGTGTGCAGGCAGGACTTGCTGCTCACAGGACCCCTCTGTGCTGATGGCTTTGCTTGACGTGAAGCTCTGCACAGGAGAGCGGATGGCTTTTTCAGCATCTATTAAATTTATTTGAAATAAAGTATCATCTCTAGTATTTAACAGTATATAGTCATAGCCTAATTATTGATAATTCTTTTTGATGTTTATTATACTTTATTAATAATGATGAACTCATTTAGTATTAATATGGGTGTTCTAAGGACTCTAGTAGTATTTCCTCTGTAATTTATTGTTCATTAATGTATCATTATTTCCCTCTAATGTTTTAGAGTTGCTATAAAGCTGAGGATATGGCTAAAGCCAGGATAAGAATTTATTTCTGCAAGTAGCTAAAGACAGACTGAAAGTTCTTCTCATGTTTTAAGTTTTACTTACTTTGCAGTATGAAAGGGGATTCTAAATGATGAGCAAAATGGGGTGTTTCACGTGAGTCCTGGGCAGTCCTGCTATGCGTGTGAAGTGGGGAAACCTGATATTGACCTTGGAAGGAATCAACACTGTGGAGCTTATATACAAAATAGTATAGCAATTAAATTTGCATTATAGCTGTTGAACCATAGCTCTGAACAGCAGTGAAAGTTACTGGATTAGTATTGTATTTCCTTAGAAGCTTAATGTTATCACAATCCCATATTTTGAGAAAACTATTTGTTTCATTTGTTTCACGTTGACATCCTCCTGCCTTCCATGGCATCCACTTTATCATCTTTGTGAGGGACTGAAAGGAAGTCCTCCTTTATTTTGAGTTCTGTTCTGTCTCTGTGCATGTTCCAGCAGACTGCGGTAGCCCAGTGTTTTAGAAGATTAACTGAAATACAGAAGTAGGCATTACTTTTTTTCTGTATTCAACTTGCTGGTATGATATTGCTGCAGTTTTTCAAGCCAAATCCCCTATTGTTAAGCCCTGGGTGAGTGGCTCTGTAAGAGGAAATTAAATCCTTCCACCTTAAAGTTATTTAAAACAAGTTTTAAACCTTTCCAACTACTTGCAGTTCTCTTTTCACAAAAGTGAAGGAAACCACCGCAGCTTCCTATCATGAAAGCAATTCTGCTGATGAGTGTTTGTGGATGGGAATGTCAGGCTGCTGTAAGAAGGGCTTTGCAGGGGCTATGCGGGTGCTGAGGGCTGCAGGAGAAAGCAGCAGCACTGCTGGTAGCTGTGTGAGCAAGCAGCAGGCAGGCACACTCCCACTGTGAGCCTGGAGTGCGAGGGTGTGTTATCATGGAGTCATACAGACACATCCTTGGTATTTCTTGAGCCTTTCCTGGGTGTCTTTAAATATGGCCATACCAGGAGTAGTCAGTTTGTAGATCAAGGGGACAAGTTCATGGTGCCCAGGCTCTTTTCAATGTCAGGTTGGTTGCGTATAGTTTAACATAAGAAATTTAATAATGGAATTTTCCATTAATGGAAAAATAATGCTTCCAGGTTATTGTCTGGATATTTCTGTGGCTTCTTATGTGGCTTCTTCATAACCTGCTGTCCCTACAAATGAGATGGAGTTATCTAAAACTGTAACACTGGCACTCCTAAGGCCTACCAGTGAGCTTATGGCCTTGCCACAGCTCTGCCTTGCAGCAGGGTTTTTTAGCATCATGCTGTGTGGGATGAAACCTCAAGCTGCTTTCCTGACCTCAGCTCCTCTCTTGCACTTTACCCATGCTCTTGATCCTCCAGATTCTCTGGTAGCTGAGATGCAGCCTTAATTCCGTATCTCATGAGAGATTTCTCAGGATCTAACTATGTATTTATATGTTACACTTAGGGCACGGGCACACAGATCTTAAAATATATTTCTAGCAGAGGAGAACTCCATGTCTCACTATAACTGACTTATCAAATGACTGCGTATCATTTGTATCTGTGTGGAGTTCAGTGTGAATGGTTTGTTAGACACTTACACTTTGTCAACAACCTCTACAAATGCATTTACTTTGTGTAGCACGCTTCATTATAAATGGCTTACAGAACATATCTATAACCTTGATAACACCATTTACTTTGTTAGTAATGGATCCTCGAACACTTAGAGCATAACAATAACCAAAATGCATATAAAAATTTCATTGCAAATCTATTGTTACTTATTTATAGCTTGCGCACCAAAACCATTACAGAATATTTATTAAACATTTATAGATTATTTTTGCTACAACAAGTATGTGATATAAATACATTATTCATTTCACAGCAAATCACTACTGGGCATCCCTTAAAAGTAAAGAGGTACTGGGAGGGTCTGGGGTCTGTAGAGTTTAAGAGGTTTATTTTAATCTCGTGCAATTCAGACTCTACTTTGTGTTTATTTTTGTTGATTTCAATGAAAGAGGGATTTAAATAAGTAGACCCACATCTCTCAGTAAGAAAAAGACCATGAAAAAATAGTTATGTTGAAACCCTTGGTCTTTTAGCATGCACTATATTAAGTATCTACCAGTGATGGCACACCAAGCTCTAGAAGTTGTAAACCATGCTGCTTTTCTAACAGCCTTTCTGGTGGGTTAGGTGGAACATTTCCCAGAGCTCACAACATGGAACAAAGGTTATTCTCTCTCTAGCCATAGTTTTTTTATTTGATCTGAATTATTTTTCTGCTGGTTTCCAGTACCTCATTCCCTTACTAATTCGAATAGCACACAAGAAATGACTGTGTGGATACAGGCAGATCAGACCAATTTGGCTCTGTATTGTTCTGTGTTCTGCCTGGTGCCTACAGTCTAGAGTGATGAATAAAGGTGTCTCTTAAGTTCACATATTGTATAGAAATAGCTTCTGTTTTACTGAGAGGACAACATAGGGTTCTGATCCAGAGGGCATTTATGCAACAGTTTGATAATGCATGTGTGTGTAATGGCAAGAGCTCCCCTCCAGTTGGTTGCAACGTGCTATCAACATTTGTCTAGCTATTACTTGACATAATTTCTTTTAGCAGTGTGCTATTCAATAACTAAATAGATGGAATAATTTAAACTCTTACCTATGCTTCAGGGGAGCTGGATTCCCCAAAAACAGGCACATCAGTTTAGTGAAATGACTGTCTATATAAGAAAGGTGTGGAGTTTTAAGCCTGTTAAATTGCTCCCTTTTTTTTTGCATGTATCTATCCATTTATTCTCAAGTAACATCTCCTCATTAAGTGCAGCTTTATATTAGCTGCTATTTCTCCTCTTTTATCCTAAATGATAACCTATTTAATTAATTTTGCTGTAATATAGAGGGAGGATATAGCTGAGTGTTTCCACAAATGGGGGCGTGTAAGTCAAGAATCAGGATAATTTCTCAAACTCATTTTCTCCTGGCCTTGCAGTGTTTGCAGAACACATAAGCTGTTGCTAACATACTTGGGCATAGTACTTATTTCTTTAGGGGAAGATGTTAAGAATTTAGGAAGTGGTGGAATATCTCTATTTGTTTGTTTCTTCTAGTTTCCTTTTCAAATTCATACCTTGTGGTTTCATGCTGTTGTCTTGCTGTCATAAAAATACTGCACTGAAACCTGAAAGAAATGGGGAAAGTGGAGAGAAAAGCACAAGTTGTTTAGAGCTAAGGAAATGCATAGGCAAGTCACTGTGACATCAACCTCCTTGAACAACAGAGAATTGCACTATGTCTTTATTTTCTTAATGATGTTAATTTTGCAGGTGTGGAGGTACATGCAGAACAAAAAGTGCAGAGCACCTTTCACAGGTTGCAAGCAGTGTTGTTTTTGGTCAGCGCAAGGGTAGATCTGAGGTCATATCTGGAAGAAAAGCCACTTTTGTTTTCCTTGTACCTGGATTCAGGGAACTTGCAGAATGGAGAAGGTACCCTTGACTTCACTGTTCTTCTTGTCACTGTGTTTTTGCCTATTATTTTCAAACTATTTTGATCTGGAGATTATCTTGTTTTCAGGTATGCGCTCTCAAATTTGAAGTAACGTGTAATTACTTCTAGTTGGTCATCAGGATGAGTAAGAGAGGAAACAGACATGGCATTTTGAACTCATTTTAGTACTTACAGGCAAATTGCGTGGAAACATTCTTAAATTTAAAAACTAGTATTGCATAGCAATACTGTTGATTCCTCTTGCACCTTGTATCAGCATTTCCCATTGGGGAAGACAGAAAGTTTACATGGTAAGACAATTATATTTTCTTTGTGGTTTGACTGATAGTAACAGCAAAGAGAGACTTTCAACTGAAAAATCAGTAAAAGGAGAATACGTAAGTAAAAAAACAAACAAACCTCATTGTGCTTCATCTGATTTGTATCAATGCTAATGACATGACAAAGACATCTGGACATGTAGAATGCAGGAGAAATGCAGGTGTACCTTTATCAGGCAGTCTTTCAGTGAAAGAACTTTGAATTACAATTTCTTTTCAGGACTTTTCCTTGCATACTCCTCTCTTAAGCATGTAACAAAGGTATGCTTTCTAAGAAGTCTTTAATTTGGCTTTCAGTATTTTAAGTGTTAGTTTAAATGGTTGCATTTCAGATGTGAGAATTGAATGTGAATCTAATAAAACAGTCAGGCATGATTTGTTGCAAAAATCTATTGGTGCAATAGCCACTTTTAATAGGTGTTTTTTCTTCAAAAATCAGTGAGCACCATTAGGTTTTTGGCATTTTCAAATGCTCATTAGTGTCATCCACAGGGGTCTAAGATGGTCATTATTAAAGAATGAGTTCCCAAGAGAACTCAGCCGACAGAAGCCAATAAGTGACAGAAGTTCAGTAGTTGCTAGGTGAGTCACTCATTGAGGTGCTGCATGGATAAATTAGCTTTCAAAGTCCTAAGCTGAACATGTAAAGAACACGGATGTCATGTGGCATATTCTCCAGAGGTTAAATTTAGGTTCCGCAGCTCACACTGCCAATTTTAAGGAAGAGAAATGTCAGCCATCGCAGAGCTGAGGCTGAGGGCTTGTTGCTTGTGCAAATTTCACTGACATTGACATTAACTGACTCTGGAAGATAAACTATGGATCTGCTTCAGCTGTCCATGATTTCATCTGTATTGCTTGTTAGTTCTCCAGTTTGTTCCAGCACAATACCAATTTGCTCCAGTTGACTTGACAAGCTTATGTTTTGTGCCTCGTATTTGTCTGGAGGTAATTTATAATCCTGGCTACATTCCTTGTGTGATTGCACAGACAGGTATTGTTTGTGCTGTTTGCCGGTGCTGGGCAGTTACATAATACTGAAGCAAGTACATAAACATGGATTTTATCAATGTGAGATGCGTGTCTGTAATACCAACTAAAATGTTAACCTTCAGAGCAGTTGCAGATAGTTTCTTTTTTGAAAAGGAAGCTCTTCAAGACAAAGAATAAATTGGAATAGATATATTTTCCACTGAAAATCTCTCATTTTTACATAAGCAAAAGGGATCTGCTTGCCTTTAATTTAGATAAAAGATCATTTGTGAAACAAACTTTCTTGGAGGTTACATGAACTCATTTTCCTGTGAAGCTGACAAGTGAACTCCTGAATGCAGTTTGGATCTTGCCCAATCCTTTTCTGTGTTGCTGTGCCCAGCTTGGTCAGCAGGAGGTGGCACACAGGTAATAAGGAACTGGGCCATGCTTTCCCACCCTACCAATTGCTGCTTTATTTACAAGCATCCCTGGAGCTGCTTCCCATCAATGACATTCATCTGTGTGCTGTTCTGAGGAACCACACCTTCTGGTTGTTCAGTAAAGGGATCCCAACGTAAAGCTTCTCTCTCTGGCATTCTGAACACGGCTCCTCCAGAGCCTGGGCCTGCCTCAAGCACCAGGCTGCTTGGCAGAGCTGTGTGCTTCCATTTGCTTGTGTTCTCCCGGGCACAAGGCTAATGCACCAGAGGCATCCAGCTAAGTGGGGAGGAGCAGAATTGTACTGAAATCCAGAATTCTGTATGACAACTGTTTGGACATGGTTGATCTTTTCCCTCAAGCTGCCCCACACCCCCAGCAGTTCTTATGTGGTGTTCCCTTCTCCCAACAATCAGAGCTCCGTGGCTGCCTGCAGCTCAGCAAGGACCGGAACAAAACCTATTCTAGAGCCCACAGAGGTCACCTTTTTGATAAAAGCACAAAAGAGATAATTAAATTAATGTAATAATTGTACCTAGCCAATTACCTATTTCCTACCTGTGCTGTGGTCTTAATGAGCTCAGCTAATGAACTGTAATGTAATTAATATCTGTGGAGGGTAGGAGGAGTAATAAAAGAAACAGCAGTTTCCTTATATTCTTGCACCTAATATTTTTTTATTATGGCAGGAGGGGAAAAAAAAGCTTGAAGTTAGTTAAAAGGAAAACGTTTAGCTAAGGAGGAGAGGTTTCAGGCACAAATCTTCTGCAGAGGTCTTGCCTGAAATTATGCACCTGAAAAGCATCTGTGCAATTACAGAAATACTTCAAAAAACACTCGTTGCTTTTCTGAGGCCATCCTTATAAAATACATGAGGGAGAACGAAAATTTAAATTCATCTGCAGGTATGAATTGTTGCTGAATAGCGCATTCTCACAGTGCAGGATCTGAGTGTCTGATACAGTGCACAGGCTGCTTGATTTGGTCCAATCTGCCTTTGGGTTTAAGCAATATCTTGACATATGATAAAGCCAGGCTCTCTGAGGGGCAGTGAGCCCTGCTTGAGGGAGGCCCTCTAGGACCTCCTCCAGTCCCCACATTCAGGTGGAGGGGTGGATTTGGGGCATGGCTGTTCCACTGCTCCAACTCTTACATCCTGGGGCAGGGATTGTCACAGGTTGACAAACTCAGTGATGGAGGCTTTGTGTGGAGGTCGCCCTGGTAAAGCACTAAAAGGCATAGGGAGAAAGTAAAGTGAGTCAGAATCCTGCTGTGAATGTAGGTTCATTTTCCCTGAATTAAGTTATGCTTAATCTATTAGGGAGGCTGTGCAGGAGATCTATTAACTTGCATTTCAGAGCCGCTGGAAAGCAATTCACATTTCTGCTTTAGTATCTTAAAATCCAGCACTGGTTTTAATTATTAATAGGCTTCACGCTATTATTATTTACTTGCACATATACATTAATCATTACATGGGTTTGCTAATTTTTCATTTCTTTCGGAAATAAATAAATAACTGGTGACAAGATGCTCAGAGTCCTCAAGAGAATATGTTCCCCTCTGATGGGCAAGTAACATCTGCGGGCATTTTGCTGGCTTAACAGCGTGTCTGTCAGAAACTTGGTGATTCAGAAAATTTACTAGCGCTCACCTAATGATTAATTAGCCTCCTCCGTAAAGAATGGGGTCTCTTCATTATGCATATTGTCACCAAAAGTTTCATCTGTTTGCTGTAAAGTATGTGCTAGAGACTTAACAAGTGGAGTTCCAGTAGTCAAGAAATGAGTTAAAGTTGTTTTTGTGAGTAGAAATGAAATTCATCTGTACATGTTTAAGTAAGTCTCCAAGGATTTTGATACATATGGACATATGTGGTATTACAGAACATTTGTTTTGTCTGAAAGAAGGTATTATAGTAGACTAACTTTACCTAAAATAAATTGTTAGATCCGAAAGGTAGGAATGTTTTAAACAAAAATCATTATTTTATCTATACATAACATGAAAAATTCTGAAGAGAATTTAATTTGTTATGTACCTTTGGAATTTTGCTCAGCAAAGCTTACATCTGCAGCCTTCTGTTACAGTGAGCCCATCAGTTGTCATCTTTGCATTCTGTAGGGCACTGAAGGGCAAGGTCAAATGGGCACTTAGGGACCTAAATCCAAATAATTATCGTGTGCATTGAGGTGAGTTAACAATTTGTTCTGGTAAGCAACTACATTTGGTACTGAAAAACAGATGTGAGGTAGAGTTTGGAGACTTTTGGTTTTTAGCATTTTTGTTTCCATCGTTCTTAGATGATGCAGGGAAAAGCTTCCTTTACTCCTCTATTGGAAATGTGGAAGTCTTTGTCTATACCTTGTCTAGCTATGTAGGTGTGGACATGTTCATTGCTGTTGGCCATGTTTAAGTTGGTCATTGCAGCTGTCTCCGTGGTATTTGATGCCTGTTGCCATTGCCTCTACTGAGTGAGGCATGGCTGTGTGTCTGGCCCTGTGTCCATCGGGGGAGCAGGGGCACAGGGTGGGTGACCTGCCTGGGCACTGCTGCATAGTGCTGTGCTGTGGTCTGCAGATCAGAAGACAAAACTTGCTCTACTTGGCCTTCTTGTTTATCTCTGTAAATATCTATGTTGAGGGCTGCTCCAGAAGTAACACCTCTTATTTTATGATGTTTGCACATGACATCAGAAATAGATGTTGGAATGATGATTGTGGAGGTTGGACCTTCCCAGCACTGTTCCATTGCATTTTGGTGCAACAGATGGCAGCAGAGCGGCACTTTGACAGAATGGGATCTGACACAGAAGTGCAGATGAAGAAAAGGTGTGTCACTGATTTCCTCCATGCAGAGGAAATGGCACCTATTGACATGCACCAACACTTTCTGAACACTGATGTAGACCAAATGTTGGATGTGAGCACAGTGAGGTGGTGGTTGGTGCAGTTCAGGGGTGATGATAGTGACAGCAGGCCACCTCCACTGCTGCTAATGTCTATTAGCGTGGCATGCAGGCTCTTGTAGTTTTCTGGTAAAAATGCATAGCTAATAGTGGCGAGATATAGTGTTTTGTAGCTGAGAATTTGCTCTATCTACTCACATTATAGTGCTCTTTGTGTGTACTGTAGTTTCCGTGTAAATAAATAGGACTCATTAAGTCTGGAGTGACCTAAAAAGTTTACATGGCAAATAAATTTCTGTCTTGGAATAGATGTTTTTGCAGGAGGTATCTGTGGAGGTCTTTTTTGTTGTTGTTGTTGTTTTTAATATATCCAATAAGGAACCAGAAAAATGCCATGTGACTTGTGTGTCTAATTAAAACTATTCAGCACAGCTTGAATTTACAATTTTGATTTCTTGCAATAATCTGCTTGTGAACAATCTAGAGGCAAGGAGTTATTCATAGAAACTGTTGAGTAAATAATTTTCAGATAATGAAAACATTCAAAAAAGTCAAGATAGTTAATTAGTGAGCAGAAGAAATTAAATTAATTGAATGAATAATTCATAATGAATTATTCACCCAGCTCTATTTTACAGAGTGTGGAAGGTCTGAAGAAGAGCCAGTGTTTGAATTAACTCCAAACGGAAAACCACATCTCTATTTCTGCTGTGTTGAGGTTATTTATTGATGTGTGAAAACAAGCTGGGCGAGCCAGTCTATTTAATCATCTTACTCTTCCTGCTCTGTAATGTGAGTCATGCTGGATTTGAGACAAACATAGATGCTTTGCTTGCAAATGTGCGTTTGGGAATATGTGTTAGAGGGTTCTTTGTTTTTTGTTTTTCTTTTAATATATTTAAATGTTATGAGAGAAGCATGAGCAGAGATGATGGAAATACTCTGTGGAAACTGTAAATTAGGCATAAGCCTGTAATCTGCTAATATTTGCAGTTGACATATGACAAGATAATGGCCAAATAGATCTGCTTAACTTCATCTCATACTGCACAGGACTGTATCCAAAAGATAGACCGTCTAAGCTGTATGTGTTTCCTTGTGGTTGGGGAGCTGGTTGTTCATGGTTTTGTTTTTCTTTGGGATTTCTTACTTTGCTTCTTATTTTTTGGGGAGAAAAAATTATAATGGCAATCAAATAATGAGATATTGGAAACCCAAACGTGGCAGGCAGTGAGTGGTCAGAGCTCACCCACTTGTCCTTTACCTTTTGTTTTCCTTCCTCTGTGTTTGGAGGAGAACAAATCACTTGATAAGGACAGAGCTACATCTTCTCTTTGCTGGAACTTCTGCTCTTGAAGGAACTGGGCTTGTGGTGGAGTTACGCCTTGTTGCCTTGTGCATCAGTCATTTTCCTGCTCTGAGATGAGTCTGCAAGAGTTTCCAAAGTTAATGCTGCTGTCATCTTAGTGGTAAAAGAGGTAAAAATTCAGTGATCTGCTGGTCCTCAAATTCACTTCAGCAGGCCTACTTTTAATTATTATTATTTTTTTTTTAATGGAAAGTATGGCTGTGCAGGTGGAGGTACAAAAAAGAATAATAATAATCGAGAAGGTGAGAAGTACCATCCAGCATCACCTGTCAGATTGTTCTTTGTTGTTCAGTTTTCCCTGTAAATTACAGATGTAAATTTCTGGAGAAACAGCATCTGTGGATATTGATAAGATGTGCATGACCGTAAGGAAAGAAGGAAGTTGAAAACTCATTAAAATACATATTGCCAGTATTTTCTTGGGAAGCTGAAAACAGTGGATGGGTCTGAGTAGCCCTGGAAACCAGAACTGTGCTATAGCAGTAGGGCACTTCAAACAATGGCTTTCAGTCTAGGTTCAAGGTCATTAAAGGCAGCATTTCTCATTTACTGATTGGCTCATTTAATCCACAGCGTGAACAGGAGCTGTGCTAGGGTTGCCTTTGCTGCTTTTCTGCTTTTCTGTTCTTCAGATCATTCTGGTCAATCCAATATCAGACTTCTGTCAAAGAGCGCTGCTGGGAAATATTATGGGTTGCTTTCTGTAATATTAGTACATTTGATCCTAATTGAGAAGTGTGGTGATATCCTATGTAAGCTAAAGTGCTGAGTCAGAAAACCTAGGGCAGTAATGACCAAAATTAAACCACAAAAGGGTCCTCACTTATGTTTTATTTCTATATGCTTCCAAAGGCAGTTCCCAATCGCTGGCACACTTAGGCTCTTAGAAACCCCGCTAGAGTACTCGGCACGAGGATCAGGTAGCAGGTGGTGGTGTTATCCATTTACTGCAGGTCATCTCAACACCGGCAGGTATGGAGCAGGACTGATTGGATAAGAAGCAGGCTTTGACCGCAGGTAGTTGGAAGGGATGCGGAAGGAATGAAAAATATAATTGTAACTGGTTGTGTTGAAGAGACAAAGCAGGCTAGAATTTAAAAGAAGATATCAAGAGGTTGTTGTGCATCACTGAACAGCCATTTAGATTTGACTGCAATAGTACAGAATTTGTCATGGTGGTTTAGTTAACATGTTAGGTTTTGATGAAAAAGAAAGTGTCTTTGATCGCTCCGGAGAGAGAACGGAGTTTACATTTGGAGCAGTGCAGTAGCTAATTCTATAAGGTCACGCAGTTCAGTGCCCCCTCCACCGCAAACTTGCTGAGGGGAGCAAAAGCAGAAAGACCATGGAACAAGAGGGAGAAAAATGATTAAGCTGCTCCAGAGAAAATCGTGCCTTTGCTTTATGTTCATAGCTGCTGATTCTGCCATCCTATTTTATAGGATTGTTGCATAAGATGTCATTGATAGCTCAATAGAGGGAAGAATATGCTAAATTGAATGAGGCAGCACAAGGCTCATGAAGGTGAAGATTTCACAGCTTTTTTTCAAGTCATGATAAGATTCAAATCTTGCATTATAAAATTTAAGAGAAACGTTGTCTTAGCCATCGAAAAAGTGGCACATATTTGTGCTGCACTCTCAGCCCCGGTATCTGCTGCACCCCTTAGTGACAGCTTAGCCACCGAGGTGCTGCGTGTGTGTTGTAAATACAAAGCATCCATATCACTGGAAGGCTGTCAGTGCTGTGACATGAAGTGATATGGTACCGTGGAGCCACCCTTCTCAGCAGGATGTGATGATGCAGGGTTTTTTAGCCAGGGAGTCTTGCTCTGGACAGGCTGGAGGTAGAATTTCTAAGAAGGCCACTCTCAAGAGGTGGGTGGCATGGGAGCTCACTGCCTCCCAATAAGCAGAGAGCACAAAGCATCATGGCCAGATGACCTGCATGTGCAATCAGCAATTGTATCATTAGGACAGTGACTGTATAGTGAGCTGGTCCCAAGTGGAGGACGTTTTGTCAGTACTGTTGCTCTCATGACTTGTGGGCAGCATTTAATCCACATCAGAGACAAGTTTTCCTGTATCTCCATCCAGCCTTTTGCAAAACCAAGTGCCTGGTTCATCACTGTTGAAACCTGGATGGGTGATTAACAATAGAAATCAATAAGTGCTAAATTCCTTTTTTTTTTTTTAATGTGTGTGTATCTCTATGCTTTTTCAAAAGGAAGTGACCAGTTTGATTAAACTTATTCTTGTTTATTGTTTTATTGTTTACGTTTACAATGGGACTGCAGTGTAAGAATATTATTTGAACTGAATTATTTAAAAAGTTGGGAAAGGAATAGCTAAACAGTATTTCATGCCTTATATCTACCAACGGTATCATTAAATTCTAGAGGATTTCTAGTATGCTGTGTATAGATACATCTATTTATATACTGTTCTTCTTTTGTTGTTTTTACTACAAATGTCTTAACAATAGTGCAGCAAGGAAATCTGACATGTAAAGAAAGAGGTACATTTATTGAAGGTTTGAATTTCTACAGGAAAACTTAGAATTGCATCAGGCTCTCAGCAATGATAGCCATTGTAGTTTTGTCTCACCTTGCTGCACCTCAGAGGAATGCCTTTGCTCACTATTTAGCATTTTCTGTTTTGTTATTTTCATGGCTAACATTGCAATTCAATTCTGTAGGGCCTATTAAATCAAAGTCTAAGTGATCAGGGCAGTAGGATTATCGGTTTTGGTTTTTTAGTTTTGGGTTGTTTTTGTGTTGTTGTTTGTTTGTTTGTTTTTTAAATGTGTTCCTTTTTATTAAAAAGTAAAACTTCTGCAATAGATTATATTTGCCTGAAGGATATAGCCAGGTGGGCTGGGGAGAGGGATGCTTGCCTGGGGCTGCTTGGTGGCAGAAGGGAACGGCTTCTTCCTGCACTGAGCAGAACGAGCAGCATAGCCTGGAGAGGCCAGGGAGAAAGACACAGTGAGCAGAGTGAGGCTGCAGGAAGGGCTCCTTTGCTTAAATATAGGTATCCCATAGTGTTCCAGGGGCCAGTAACCTACCTGGCACTGGCTGTCACTCCAGAAAGGCACTTGTTCCTTGTAGGTCTTCTGTACTAGGGAAATCTCTAAGAGAATGAGGTGGTGAATAGAGGGAAGCATCTTCTTCACAGTCTCAGTTCCCACTGCTGGGCTGGAGAAAAGAAAAAGCGCTGAGCAGGTGGCGTGGGATGGACTTGCTCTCAAACCTTTTGTTCAGACTATCTGAAGAGAAACAGATGTGTCCTTTTTATAATTCCTTTTCAAAAGAATTAACTTCATGTCTCCAAAAACTTGCTAAAACCATAAAATTCATTAAAAAAAAAAAAAGAAAATACTAAGGATAAAGGCTGTTGCTCCATTATATCATAAGCTTTTAAGAAGTATTTCAGGTGTTTTTTAGGCCAATTCTGGGTGACTTTTGGCTGCAGCAGTCCTCTT